>NC_141687.1:1291328774-1291421274 GCF_964263255.1 Lissotriton vulgaris | reverse complement strand
CACCACACACACACACACCACACACACACACACACACACACACACACAGCCACACACACACACACACAGCCACACACACACACACAGCCACACACACACACACACACAGCCACACACACACCTATCCACGAAGTCGTCTCCAGTTTATGAAAATTGATTGGCTGAGACACTTACCGGTTATCTCTTTCCTTGCCTGACTGCCCAATCCTAGAATATACATTTTCCACTGCTTTCATTTACCTAGACACTCATCTTTACTTCATTACAAGCTAGAACGTTTGTGGACTCTATAAATATTCTGCAACAGACTTTTGAGGTTCAATAACCTTAAGCTACGAGCCAATGAGCATTCAGACGTTAAAAGCCACAGGCTAATGTGAGCTGATAAAGCAATCTGGAAAGCATTGCAGAAGAACACTAGTTATATGACAAGGCTAGGCCATGCATGCATTAGTAAGTAAACAATTTCGCAGAACACAGAAGAATGGTTTTAACTTTAAAGGAAAGCAACACACGAGTAATATGTGCACAACCTGCGTGGAGACGTTTGCACCTGTGACAGCATGATTTCTGACAGAGGGGTTTCAAAACAGAAAGGCTTTGCAGACTGTAAATAAGGAGTATTAGCTACCAAAATGGCTAGGCAAAGCATACGAGTTAAATGAATTACAACTATTTTACAAAACTTCTGTGGAACAGGACCATGTTTTTGTATGTGTATGGAAGGTTCAGAATCACTGCATACTTGGAGTATTGTGAACTTCAGACCTTTGAATAAATACTTCCATCAAGGAAAGTCAAATCCCACGCCATGATCCTGCAAAGAAAACTTTAGTGTTTCTACAATACGAACGGTGCATGAATTGTCATAACTTATTTCATTTCTTTTATGTTTCTTGCACATTGTTTGGGCATCCAATAAATGAAAATTTAAGTTCTAAACAGAGATGGCCAAAATGACGGCTTTAAAACATCCTCTGGGCATTATTAGGAGCGTGGACAATGTTTGCATCTGATGAGGGTTAAATTAAGCACATAATCCCCCCCAAAAGAATAAAGATGATGGCCCACACTTACAAGCAGTTTGCATCAGGTTTGCATTACTTTTTTAATGTAACTCCAATACAAAGTGTAGTGGTGGTATTTTCAATCCAACACAAATCATGATTTGCAGTGGATTGAAACCAAAAGCAACACAAAGCTGCACAATGTGCTGCCTTGTGAATGGTGGTTCCCATGCAACGATCATGGTAGATATGGCGCTGTTCTGCTCTCTCCTGTTCCCATACCTTTGCAACTTTACTTGCTGTTGCATGATTTTTTTAATTAGAACTGGGCCCATCTATTCCCAGAATGATTTGAAGGCAACAGAACAGATAAAGCAGCAGAACTGTAAGGTCGTTTATTAGATTAGTGGCACAACATTCTGCTGCATCAAAAGCTGTCAAATTATTAGGATGGGGCGCATCTGTGCAGCGAATACCGGAAGGCAGCACGTGTTTGTTGCACAGCTGGATTGCACTAAAGATTGCACAGCTGGATTGCACTAAAGAGTGAAGAGCACAATCCGGAAGATATGGTTAGCAAGGAGAGCTAATGCAATCTCAGTCCCAATCAACCAGATCATGGTTACCACCTTAAATACAGCAGCAGTAACACATTGGTCAGAGTAAAACTAATTTCTGCATTACTCAAAACAGACTGCATTTCATTCCAGAGACTAATGTACAGCTACATTGAAATAAATGTGATGCAAGCAGCGTAAACCTTCAACTTCCGGTGAAGAATTCCAATAACCTATTTAAAATGTGAAGCGTGGGCTTTGATAAAAGTCTTGGCACACGTGCAACCACAGAAAACTTCTGACACTGTATTTACAACAGGGAAGCCGCCCTTGCAGAAACGACTTGCAAGATCAATAGAATTCATCACAAGAGCCACTAAACACGAGAGCGAAAGCATAAAATCACTTTGAACAACTAAACCACTGCTTTAAATGAGTTAGCAGTCTGTCAGGTGATGTGTCTCATGCCGGTGTCTGACAGCTGCTGGGCTGAGCTCGCTCATCCTGGTGTATAGCAGTGGCAGGGCACCATTCTCTTTTGTATCCGGTGGCTGACACTGGCTGGTCCTCACGCGCTCTCTCGTGCTAGTCTATAACAATGGCGGTGACCCGCACCCTCTCATGCTCACTTGCCGTGGTTTGCGCGCTCTCGGGCCTAGAGTCTCACGAGGTTGTGCTCCCTCCTCTCAATGCTTGCTGTCTAACAGTGGCCGAGTCCTGGGCTCTCTCCTGCCCGCAGTCTGACAGAGGTCGTGTGCGGTGTCTAAGAATAGCTGAACTCTGCACACTCTCCTGTCCGGTGTCTAGCATTAGTTGAGCTCTGCACTCGCTCATGTCCGATGTCTGACAGAGGTAGTTTCCGGGGAATGGCAGTACATAGCTGCCAAGGTTTCAGATTGCTATGTGTGACATTTTCATAATTTTACTGTGATTATGAGTGACATTTCAAAGTCTGAGTGACACTTTGTTGCGAGCAAAATCAAGTGATGAGACTAAACCTAAATATCAGAAAATACACCCATTTGAGCAACAAGAACGTCTAGGATCTTAAAACTGCTGGAAAGCACCAGAAATAAGGAGTGTGCGGCACACATTACAGCCAACCAGGACACTGGATTAGCCTTGACTATACTACTGATTGTTCAACCCTAATAAAAGTGATTACCAGCACTGCTAGTGGTGTCCGCCCCAGTTGGAGCACGCTGCCTGCCGCCCAGCACCACAGTACCAGATCCATTTACACTAGTAGGCTGTGAGTGTGGCATTCCCAGAGGCACTAATATACACCAGTCTCTTGACTTAAACTAAGTGACGCTGGTCGTGCTGAAAGTTGAGAGGCAACAGTGTGGTCACTGCACGCTGGCGCTGTTTGCACAGATTAGGGCTGCTTGGGCCTCCAGTGCTATTTTGGTCCTGGGAGGAGATCTCTGGCCAATTCATTAGGAATCTATGTGCTGCCCACAGTGTCTCGGGAGATTGTGAGAAGACTTTTCTGCCTGGCAGGATGTGTTGGCCTAGATGGGGAGTGCATCAATGCCTGCTGCCCAGTCCCACGGTGAAGGTTCGCGCTGGCGGGCTGCGGGTCACACTCACAAAGTTGTTCTGAGCTGAAAACCGGCCTCTAGGCTGTCTCCGCAACAGGCCGTGCGGTGAGTTAATACCGACGTTAGTTAGGAAAGCTGCGCGCTGACGCTATGATGAGGTAAGTGTTAAGTGAATCACAGTCACTAACTTACTTGGTTCTGCAGCCTCGGTGTGGCCGTGGCAACTGCTCCAGTGGCAAGCGTTGGCTTGGCCACGATTCTGGGCCTGGCTCGGCAACTCTCCTTGCACTGCGCGGTGTGAACTTATGCTGCCTTTGACACAGGCTATCTCGGACACCAGCGCCTCGGAATTCATAATCTGAATTATCACTTAGTATGTACTGGTAGTGGTAAGAGGTTGTCGAATGTTACAAACTTGCCACAAAAACTCCTCACGGGATGCACGTTTTTAAGTCATTACTGTCTGCTTACTGCCATTGATGCAGCAGAACGAAATCTGGTTTTACAGATTAATGCATGAGTGCTTTCAGTCAAATAAAAAAGAAAAGAACACGATTGGCAGATAAAAAAGACGCTTCTTCAACCCCAATTCCCCTTCAAGACAACCAAATGATTATCCCACAAGACAAGCCCTCGCGAGTTGAACGCTAATGCAGGCTTTAGGTCACCAATTATTCAAAGTCTTTCACAAGCACACCTAGACATTCAATAGTCAACATCAGAGATCCGTGCCTATCACTGCAAACCCGAACCCATCAGAACACAGTTCCCAAGGAAACCTTTCCCTGGCTGTCACTGTTGTAACCAGCATCACTTCTACCATGGCTTTCTGACTCATGACCTCATTTACCCTTAAAGTAGGCAATTAGAGCAACAGAACAAGAGTATGAGGGACAAAAAGGAGAGAAGAGGGAATTATAACACGGAAGGGAAAAAGCCTAATTAGTTTAAAAAGGGGGTTTGGGCAGTATAAAGGGAAAAGAAATTGAGGGAAAAAAGAAGAGGCTACTAGAATACACAGAAGGAAGAAGTGCGTATGTGAAAAGAAAAAGGAGGGAAAACAACATATGTAAACATCACAGGTGAGTCATGTGCCCTAGTACCCCAGCTAATATACATCCCTGTCTATCAATCGTAACTGGCTTTGATCACTTGTGCCGAAGTATCATATTGATAGTAGGACAAAGCAAGGGGAAGGATGGGCACGATGGAATAAGGCCTGGCGTGAATGGAAAGTGATGTTGCTTAAACATCTTTCTAGTCTTTAATACATCACTTGCTTCAATCCGGTTTTAAAGGCTGTAGTACGTGCAGGCTGTTCTTTTTAGAGTGAGGCAGATGTTTTTGTACCATCTTGACACAGCCTTGCTTATAATTGCGTAATGCTAAATATAGATTGTGCTACCTTAAACGTCACCTGCATCTGACTCAGCATCTGTTTTCCACATTCAGTTGCCACACAGTACTTACTTTTATCTCTTCTGTAGTTGCTGGGCCCGCCGCAATCGACATTCCATGCCTCTTGCGTGGTGGGCTCAGACTCGTCTCGTGCTACATACTCTCTGACACTAGGACTGCACTTTCTGGTTGAAAATACTGCTTGATAAAGAAAGTGTGAATTGCTTTGCGTGTGAACACAGTATACATGGGTCTCACACCTGGGAGCCATATTTGTACTCCATCTTTAACCTCTGACTTAATAGGTATGTATCTTCACATCAGTGTCCTCAAAGGCATCAAAGGTGGGGCAGGTGCAGTGGCACCGAGGCCCAGGAGTTTGAGGGGTGTCCTCCATATGGCCGTCTCTAACCACTGAAACTGCGGCAGGGGCTCCATCATCTTGGCATCTTTTCTGTGCCACTGCCGTTTATACCAAACTTTCGACAGTTTGGAAAATCTCCCGATTTAGTAGAGTTAGAGAAAAGCAACCCTTTGACGGTCATTCTTCGTAGACTGTGAGCCCAGCAGGGTCCCGTGCCTGGAGTCTGACAGAGGTCGTGTCCGGTGTCTGGCAGTGTCGAGCTCTGCACTCTCCCGTGTCCGGAGTCTAGCATTAGCTGAACTCCGTTCTCTCTTGTGTCCGGTGTCAAGCAGTAGCTGAGCCCTGCACCCTCTCGTGCCCGAAGTCTGGAAGTGGCTATCCCCGACCTTCTCTTGAGCCCGTGTATGGCAGTGGGTGGCTCTGCCCTCTCGTTTGTTTTTGGTCATTGCGTGATGCCCCAGTGAGTACATCCTTCCTCCGCCCTCCCTGCGGCCCACGTTGGTCCCTGCGGCCCCGGCCCCGTACCTTCCAGCATGCTGACGTGCATGGCGTCGTTGGCTTTCTTCAGGACGCTCAGCATGAGGCAGAGCCAACAACAGCAGACACGCAGTAACCGGGATTGAACCAAAATGGCGGCCGCAAAGCTTCCGACCATTTTCGGATTCGGGGGCGTGTATTTGTTGTTTTGAGTGATGGATGACTTCACTGGCTAAAGAACAGCAAAATGTACGCCCCTGAATCCGAAAAAGACGGAGCCTATTTGGAGGGACAGCTCTCTTCCAATGGCTGGCCTCCGTTTAGGAAGCTAGCCAATGGGAGAGAGGCAAAAACAGAGGCGGGACAAATAGTCCCACTAAGAAACATTAATTCTCTGACTTCCGGTCTGCCTTCGGCAGACTGGATATTACCGAGACCTAAAAAGGAATTCTAGAATTTTAGTGCAACATTATCTCATTGGTGCCTTCTCACCCTCCATATGCCATTGCTGCCCTCCCTTAGGCAAGGTATTACCTATAGTATGCCAGCATTGCCATGAGTGCTAATATTGCCTTTAGTATGCCCTGCACTCAGGTAGACTTGCAAGCAAAACACCGCCTCACAGAGACCCTCATAATTTACCTCCCACCTACCCTACTTCCCATTCATGCTCATACAGATTCTAATTGTCAGACATTCACATACTTACCTTTTCATACTTCCTAGACTTAACTCAGTCTCACTTATATTTCTGATTTACTCAACTGGTATCCCCCTTCATTTACTTTCATAATCGTTTCCACTGTGACACACACACAATGATTTGTACTTTCACATGCAGAATCTCCTCCTGTTTCTAATGAACAAATTAACATCTTAAAACTTTAACTCTGACTTTTTGCCACCGATTGTATCCAAACACCAATTCCTACCTCTTATTTTATTGTATGCGATTTCCTATTGTATGTAAAATAGTGCGATAACCGTGTACAGTAGAGCGCTCTGATACCCCTGTGGGTCATGTTCGCGCTATATAAAACTTAATTAATAAATACACCAACAAGTGTGAAATTTACCTTTTCATTTTTCAAGATGGAAGAACTATTTGGCCACGCTAAACTTAATCTGTGAGTGCTGGTTCTTTATTGTAATAATGCTAGTGCCCTCTCCTATCTGATACTTGAATACACTTAGTGGCAGTCACTGTACCATCAACACACTCAGAGACAGATCTGGAAGGACAAAAGCATGGCCCTACAGCAACCAGAATGTGGGTGCATACTTGTCTTTGCATCCTAATAATAATAATAAAGGGGCTTATAAAGCGCTTGGTGACGCCATCCCGGCGTGTCCCCGCTCTGAGTTCCTGTTCCTGTTATCTCTATTTCAAGTGTGCCCCAAGTGTACATGTGGCTCAGCAGACCTGTCAAGCAGCATATGGCACTGTGCTGTGAAAAGGAGGCCCACCTTGCATATTCTGCTGAACTGAGAAGGGGTCCTTTCTGCCCATTCAAGTCGGCCTATTTTCTCCTGGCAGAAATTTCATGGACTGAGCACGGGTTGGGAGTTGCTGCATAGTTAATGCAAATTAGCTTTCAGGAACTTCAGGCAGGAAAAAGGCAACTTTTTATGTTACTTTTCCTGAATATTTATTATAAATCCCACTTCATTGAGTTGGATTTTTAAGAAATATTAAAAACAATTGTTTAATCATTTGTCTGACTGGTCCCATCCCCGCGAGATAGGATTAGAATTTTAATATTGCTTTCCAGTGTTTCTCCATGGGTCTGCCAGCCTTCTATCAGTGAAATAGCTTTTTAGTGCTAGTTAATGTAAGGACTTGTTAACATTAGATTTCTACATGCCCTACCTTTAAATACCATGCACTTTGCCTTGTAGGCTGCACAATGTACGCAGGAGTGACTTATTAATATTTAATAGAGAAGTTTTGACCTGTAAAGGGTTTATTTTGACAGGTCACATTGCATTTTTACAATGCTGCAGTCAGGCTACAACAGTAGGCTTGGAGACCTGTTTGAACTGCCACTGCAGTGGATGCCACAATAGGTGCTTCAGACCACTAATGGCATTTAATTTCCAGACCCTGGGTATACTATGTACGATATACTAGAGACATGTAGGTAAATTAAATATGCCAATTAGGAGTATGCCAATCCAACCATTTTTAAAGGGGGAACGCAGGCACTTCACAACTGGTTAGTAGAAAAAAAGTGCACAGAGTTTTAAGCCAGCAAAACAGATGGAGGCAAAATCTTAGCGGGGCATTATGCAAAAAATGCCAGTTTCTGACAATGACCTTAAACATGCACATCACTGACATACGTGTTTATAATGTTGTGTTTTTAAACAGCGCTCTGCAGATTTATTGTGGCTCAACCCGATCGTCCCTCTTTCTCCTGCCTGTCATCAGTAGCCTAGTGAGCGGAAGAGGACTATCGTGCACTTACAATGTTCTTGGAAACACTAGTAAACAAAATAAAGATAAGGGTGTGCTTAGGCTTTATATAATATGTGATGTGTTATGTGACTGGTCTCAGGCAACAGAGCACTGCTGGGATTCCCTTGTTGATGAGCCATCAATGTACAGCAGACGCACAACTGCGTACTCAAACAACATTTACAGGCACCTGTACAGCAAACAAAAAGCACATGGTGGCACACAAACTGCATACATAAACACATGCATAGCTGGCAAATGTTCGCGATCATGCTCCTAGGCAATAAATGGACGACCTTTCCGCCTACGTCCTGGCCCGACACCTTCGGTGAAATCCCCTCTCCTAAAAATGAAATCAAAACTCTAGGAGTTTGGTTAGAACCGGACCTCACCATGAAAACGCAGGCAACCAAGACAGCAGGCACCTGTTTCGGTCTACTGCGGTCCGTCCGCAAGATCTTGCCTCTTCTTCCCCTCCCATCCAGGAAACTACTTGTCCAGGGCCTTGTCTTGGCACGGCTCGATTACAGCAATGCCATCTATCTGGGGGCCCCCGAGTACACCTTGGCCAAACTCCAACGTACCCAGAATGCGGCGGCCAGGCTCATCATGAACCTTTCCCCTAGAGTGTCGGCTAAGCCCGCCCTCAAAGCCCTACACTGGCTCCCTGTGCGCCAGAGAGTAGAGTTCAAGGCCCTATGTACCACCCACAAGCTCATTAATGGAGCTGGCCCTGACGCGCTTAAACATATGGTGACCCCATATAAAGCCTCAAGATCCCTTCGCTCCGACGCCGAACATCTTGCTACGGTGCCCAAATTCAGGAAGGCCCGCTCCGGCGGACGCCCCTTCTCGGTCAAAGCCTCCACAGCCTGGAACCTACTCCCCCTCAGCCTACGTCTGGAACCCTCCCACATAGTGTTCCGCAGGAAACTCAAAACATTCCTGTTTCCCAAATAAAGCACTCCCTCTTCCCCCCTCTGGATATCGACAAGTTTAATAGCGCGGGGATGCTTACGGGTCACCAGGCGCTTTAGAAATCGCGAAATAATAATAATAATAATAATAATAATAATTTGCAAACTTTTCGGATATCCAAAATGTTTGGCATGATGGGAATTGTACACTGATCTATAAAAATAAAAAAAGCAATATCAAATCGACACTCCTGGGAATTGCAAAGTTTTGGATGGGAGGGTATGCTAAAAATCTTAAACTGGCCGAGGGTGCGTCAAACTGTGTACGTCCAATTAACTGGTTTGCTTCATTTATTCATTATTTTTCTCAGGAAATCTAGATTTCTAATGTTGAAGAAACCGTCTAAAGGAAACTAGGTTTTTATGAGAGGTAGCATAATAATGCAGTTAAGAAATGTAAGTACATGTATAAAACCCAAATCTTGTGCACTTGGGATCAAATCACATCAACCAACCCAGACTAAACACAACGCTGAAAGAGGAAAAACGTGTTAATTCTGAAATAACTCTTGTGCATGCGGTCCAATCTTATGCTGACAAGGAAACCACAATATCTTGATCTTGGATTTCGGCTAACCCAATAACCAAATGAACTGATAATAAAACAAATTCTTTATAAAATAGAAATAGTACATCAAAACAGTGATCAAACCACCAGTTAAACCCACAATTGGCACTGCATAACCAAACACTTAACATATAACATAGGAATCCATCTCACAAACTCAAACTTTAATTCTCACCACAGGCACCTGAGAAACGCACATCTCTTGTGGAATCATTCCAACCTGTTCATACTTGCACTCAATCATTCAGGAACAACCTTCAAGTAAGACATCTTGACAAAATTGTGAAACTGGGTGTTCCATCAGAAAATCTACCATATCCCTGAACTGGTCATAAGAAGTGAAAAGAAACCTAAATAATATCTCCTAGCGATATGAGGTGTTCTTTAACGTACAACCATCCTCTTCTACCAAGATTTGTGGGAGCAAAAGAGTATCCCAAAATTTGGATATCCCAGAATAATCATCATTCAGTTTTCCCACTGCTTATTGGAAAGAAGACCATGTTAATCCTTCGTTTCATGAGGTTGGGGGGGGGGAAGCTAGAGGGAGGGAGGGGGTCCCCCTCACTGTCTGTATGCCTTTCTTTCCACTTCCTTTGAGGTCGAACCTAGCAATGCATGTGCGTATTCTGTACATTGCCTTCAAGCCGGTCCATCGCGTGTCATTGGTGGTTCCAGCTGCCTTTCTAAATTACATGCATTTGAATTGTTGATCGTACCGGTTTGCCCCGCCTTTTGGTCGGACTTTTACCTTCCCTAGTGACTGGCCCTGTTACAGGGCTTTTTTAGATTCTGTCCATTTCAGTTAGTTTCGTGCATTATTTATTCAGATTGCCTGTTTCGTGTTCTGGAAATGTTGCAAATGCGATCAGCTGCTTTCTCCTGCCACCCACTGTCTCTTCGTGTGTTCTACCCTTCGCACCTTAGCTTTCACTTATGATCTACAGAGTCTTGGTCACTGAAGATAGAGTTCAGTGGTCTCAAAGTTAGAAAGTTAGAAATTTGACTTTACGCGTTGACTCCCTTTCACTCAAACATTCGCTTTTGGCATTAATTACGTTTCACTTGCTCGGGGCTCCCTTACTCAGTTTCTGTAAATACGGCTGTGAATCTTGTTCTTTATCTGGTCTCATGTGGCAGCTGTGTCTCTGTTCCTAGTGGTAAATCCCCTCTATTAGTCCTCTAGCCAGTGCTTCAGCTGCTTCCCTGGTCCTGCTGGTAATTCCTCATTCCAAGTCTTGTAGACTGCTTCTAGCTGCTACTCTGATCAAGTCGGTAATTCCTCATTCGAAGTCCTCTGAACAGTGCTGCTAGCTGCTTCTCTAGTCTCAACAGTAATTAATCAATCTAAGTCCTCTACTCAGTGTTGCAGCTGCTTCTTTGGTCCGGTCAGTAAGTCCTCCATTGTAAGTATTTTGGACAGTGCTGCAGCCGTTTCTCTGTTCCCAGTGGCAATTCCCCATTCTTAGTCCTCTAGGCAGTGCTGCAGCTGTGTCTCTGTTACCAGTGGAAATTCTGCATTCTTAGTCGTCTAGTCGATGCTGCTAGGTGCTTCTTTGTTCCCAATGGTAATTCCTCATTCTTTGTCCTCTAGGCAGTTCTGCAGCTCTTTGTTTGTAGTAACAATTCCTAATTTTTACTCTTCTAGGCGGTGCTGCTAGCTGCTTCTCTGGTCCCGTCAGTAACTCCCCCATTCTAAATCTTCTAGGCAGTGCTGTAGCTGTGTGTCTGGTCACAGTAGTAATTCCTAATTTTTAGTCATCTAGGCAGTGCTGCTTCCCTGGTCCAATCGGTAATTTCCCTATTCTAAGTCCTCTAGACAGTGCTGCAGCTGCTTCTCGGGTTCCAGTGGTAATTACTCATTCGAAGTCCTCTAGGCAGTACTGCAGCTGTATTTCTGTTCACGCAATCGCTATACTCCAAACCAAAACACATAGATAAAAGACATTGTCATTTACAATGGGAATAGCTCTAGCTCGAACTCAGACAAATGCGACACCTATTCCACTTGCAAATGCTTTTTTAACACTTCCTACAAATCACACCTCAATGGTTATTTTATAGCAGAGTCCTGTCCCTGTTTCAAAGGTCCAGTCTCCCCTGCCCGAACTTGGATGCATCCACTAGCCACATTCCTCTTGTGATTGGTCCTGGACCTTGCCATCTACCTAATCCTGTCAGATTCTAATCGCAGCAGTATGCCTCCAAGGCCTCTCCTCCTGCCTCCTTCCGCCAGACAATGCATCTTGAACAGTCTTGTCCTTCCCCTGTTTCCCGGTAATTTTTTACGCAGTCTCCTACGCGGCAGCCGCCACCCCCTCTATTGCAGGAGACGGCGTGCTTCACAACTTGTTCGGCTATTCTTCCCCACCATTTTAAACCCACTTTTTATTTACAGCTCCATATTCACATAAATGTAAACCATGTATTTTTAACTTGGTGTTAGGCAGCAGTAACAGTATTGCACTTTATTTGATTTTAGACGTTGGAGATCTGAATATATCACTAATCCAGTGAGGGTGAACATTTAGAAAGAGCTCTGCCAATCAGTTACTACCTAGATTGTTTTTTAGAACACATACCTAATAAATGGGGGTAAAACAGACCAGTATGCCTCTTATCAGGTGGGCTGCTTTGGAGTTGGCTCAGAAAGCTGTTTTACTAGGTAAGGTATAATTCCAAAAGAATTCCAACGGAATTTGGGGAGGGTGATGTAATTTAATATCAAAGTGACCACAAATCAGGGTCATTAGATATGCGAGAATATGGGAGTCAAAGAAATAGTGTTGGGTATATTGAGGTTGTGGATATAAGCTATTTGGGGGTTCTTTTTTTGGGAGTGGAATTTTCGTGAGATGTGGGGGCAGGTGCCCGAAGTATGCATTTGCGTAGCACTTTTTATTTTATGCCAGTCTATGTATACATAATGTCTATTTATATATATATATATATATATATATATATATATATATATATATATATATATATATATATATATATATATATATATATATATATAGTGTTTTATATAGCGCTGGCGAGACCCGGGGGTATCGGAGGGCTTTACAGACAAGATATGGTCTTCAAATTTAGAAATCAATCAGGGGTATTTTAAGCACTACTCACCTGTGAGGGTCCCCAGACAGAGGGGAGGTGGGTAAGCAGCTCTGTTCAGTCAAAAAGCCAGGTCTTGAGTGTCTTACTGAATATATTTTGGGAGGGGGGGCATCTGATGTCAATTGGGAGGTCGATGTAGGGGAAGGCTCTTCCACCTGATCTGGCTCTGGATGCAAGGGATTTAGGCAAGGTCGATGGATCGGAGGTTTCTTTTGCGTATGAGGAAGATTCTTTCGTTGAGGTATTTAGGTCTTGTGTTGTGGAGGCATTTGTAGATTGTGAGTGAGTATCTTGAAAGCAACTCTCTTCTCAACTGGGAGCCAGTGGAAGTTCCGCAGGTGTTGGGTGATGTGTTCATGTTGAGGGTTGCAGAGTATGAATCTGGCTGCGGTGTTCTGTATGGTCTTGAGCTTGCGGAGTAAAGACTTGTTGATCCCAGCAGAGAGGGCGTTTCCGTAGTCTAGTCTGCTGGTTGAGTGCGTGGGTGACTGCCTTTCTTGATTCGGGGGAGGGGACAATTTGAAGGTCTTTCGGAGGATGCTGAGGTGTTGAAACGGCTGGAGCCGACGGCGTTGATCTGTCGGGTCATGGAAAGGGAGGAGTCTAGTACGATGCCGAGGTTCCGGGTGTAGTCGGTGGGGGTGAGGTGGCTGCGGAGGGCCTCTAGGTGTTGTCCCATATGGACGGGGAGGGTCTGAGGATGAGGAACACTGTTTTCTCCGAGTTGAGCTTCAGACAGCTGATGCTCATCCAGGATGCCAAGTTATTCATTCCTTCCTGGGAGGTTGTGGGGTCATTGGTGAGGGTGAGGATGAGCTGGGTGTCTGCGTAGGATACTATGCTGAATCCGTGCTGTCTGACGATGGCGTCGAGGGGAGCCATGTAGATGTTGAAGAGCATGGAACTGAGCGATGATCCTTGGGGTACTCCGCAGTTGATTTCCGTGGGTTCAGATAGAAAGGGAAGTAGTCTGATTCTTTGGGTTCTACCGGTGAGGAATGAGTGGATCCAGTCTAGGGCCGTTCCTTGTATGCTGGTGTCTAGGAGTCTGGCTGTGAGTGTGTGGTGGGAGACTGTGTTGAAAAGCTGGCTAGAGGTTGAGTAGAATCAGGGCTGCGGTGTGTCCTTGGTCGTGGAGAGTGTGGATGTCTGTGGCGGCAAGTAGAGCTGTCTCGGTGCTGTGGTTGCTGCGGAATCCCGATTGGGAGGGGTCGCGGATGGAGTTTTCTTTGAGTTTTGTTAGTTGAGCATTGACGTTCTGCTGAGGTCCGTGGGATCAGATGAGGGCTTCTTGAGTAGGGGTCTAACTTCTACTTCTTTCCAGTCGGCGGGAAAGATGTGGGTCTTGAAGGTGGCGTTGATGGTGTGGTAGTTCTGGAGTGATGGCGGTGGAGGCTCGGTGGAAGATGTGCGGTGGGCAGGGGTCCTTGGGGGGGGGGGGGGGCCTAAGGGGATGCTTTTCGTGGTCAAGACGGTGTCTTCTGTGATGACGGGTCCAGGAGGAGATGGTGGGCTGACTGGCGTTGCTGTGGAGGGAAGTGGTTTCGGGATTGGGTATCTGGTCATCAAAATTGTCGTAGATGCTCTTTATTTTCAGATGGAAGTAGGATCTGCGCTTGTTGCAGAGGTCCTGGAAAGGGGTGGTTTCGCTGGTGGGCTTGGTGAATTCCTGGATGATGCTGTAGAGTTCCTTGGAGTTGGTGGAGTTTGCAGGATCTTGATCTGCGTGAAGGTCTTTTTGGTGGTTCTGATGCGTTGATGCGTTGATGGTATTCCGTTGTGGCGTTCTTGTATGCTGTGCGCTTTTCAGGTGTTTTGCTGTTTCTCCAGATCTCCTTGAGGAGTCTGCAGGTGCGTCTGGATGCTTGGAGGTCAGTGGTGAACCAGTTGACCTTCCTGGGATGCTGTCTGTCAGGGTAGCGTATGGGTGCAAGCTTGTCTGGACAGTTGGAGATCCATCTGTGGAGTTCTTTGGTTGCGAAGTTGGCGTCGGTCAGGGTAGTGGGTGCGGTGTAGTTGAGTGGAGTTGAGCTGCTTCTTAGTGACTTTGCTCCAGTTCCTTCTTGGGGGAGTGGTACGGGTTTGGCGGCATGGTTTAGTTGACGTGGAAGTGTACACAGTGGTGGTCCCCGTCCATGGGGGTTGAGTGGTGTGGCTGAACTGGATGTGGTTTCCTCCTGCGAAGGTGGGGTTGATCGTGTGTCCTGCCTTGTGAGTGGGCGTAGTGACGAGCTGTTTCAGTCCGATGTTGGTGAAGTTGCCCAGGAGGGTGGTGTAGTTGGTTGTCAAGCTGGAGGTTCAGGTCTCCGATGAGTATGTAGTCCATGGAGGCAGTGGGGTGCGATGAGATCGGCGGCAGAGACCGGGGGGGGGTGGGGGTGGGGGTTGGGGGGGGGGGGGGTCTCCCTAGATGAGGTTGCCACGTACTGTGGTTCTAGGGCTGGTCTGGACCTGGAAGCGGAGGTGTTCGGTGGTGGCCGAGGGGTTACTCGTGGTGGTAGTGGAGAGACGGAGGGATCTCGTGTGTGATGGTGAGTCTCCCTCCCGGACGGTTGGGGCTGTCCTTCCTCTGGATCTTGTATATGTGATGGTGATGGCGGGGGTCGAGGTGGTGTTGGTCCAGGTTTCTGTGAGGGAGACGACGTGTGATGAGAGGATGTTGAGGAGATCTCAAATCTCTATGGCGTGTCTGTGCAGGAAGCGCACATTTAGGAGGATGCAGTTCAGGGCAACGGGGGTGTTGGCATTTGTTGTGGGGGTGGTGTCTGCGAATGCATGGTCGGTGGGGAGGGAGGTAAAGTTCTGGCAGCAGTTGCACTGGCCATGGGTGGTGTTGGGCCTGGACAGCTGGCAATTTCAAATAGTACCATTGTTTAAGGATTTAAGGGAAGACCCTACTAATCACTCGTTTTCCGGCTTTGTGCCCAGAATACTGTTGCACCACTGCACCTCTGTTTTAATAGAAAATATTGCTTTAATACCTTAACCGCATGCTGTATTTCGCAACTATGGCAATTTCACCAGACTAGCCTCTTCCGGAAGTGGTGCAACAGTTCCTCTCCATGAAGATGTTAATTCACAAGCTTGCGGGTTAGAGAAGACAAACCCCTCTATCGCCTAAAATATGTGGCCACCTGTAATGAACCTACTGCTTTTCAGTTCTCACCTCGTACGCTGAAATTGAACTTATCTATAGGTCTGCCTTTGGTATACCCTTTCAAAATTCTAACCCAGCATGAAAATCTAGGTATTAAATTCATTTGAAAAATTTGGAAAACAAAACATTCGAGCTGTGCAAATAAAATGGCATAAGCTATGAAATCATTGCATACAGTTACAAGGAAATGAAAGGCCTGTTTGCACATGTGCCGTTTGTGTTGAATAAAATAAGATATTCATTGCTTATTGGTTTGGTAGCGTTGAAGTAGTGAACACACGCACCTACTGTTAACCTTTGTATTCAATGAGAACACTTAACTGTTTTTCACAGTCTTATACCAGATTCAGTTGAAACCCCTCAATTTACTTCTTGCTCAGTTTCATTATTAAATGGTGCCAGTGCTCGGAGAATAACCGTGGGAGTTTTCTTTGTTTCCTGCTTGTTCAGAAAGCATAGCATGTGCCTGTTAATTACTGGCATTTGGCAGGCACGGTTGGACGCTAAAAAAAGGCAGAATTTTAAAATCTAAATTAGACTGTTTGATACAGTTGATGAATCTCTTTTTGAAAGGGTTTGCTCCTATTTATGCAAGTTTAACCACACAGCAATGGCCTCTAGAAAGTTGATTGCTACTGAATGGAAGGGCGAAAAACGTTATCCCCTGGACTAATACTTTAATTTTCTTCTATGTGATTAAGAACAAGTTTGGATGTATGGTTGGCTGATAAAAGGAATAGTGATTCAAGGAATAAGACTTTTTTTATAGGCCTTCGTCGGTGGAACAGTGGTTGCGTTGGGATATACCATAAAAAATAACCAAAAACCCCTCACTTTCAGCCAGATTTAAATTAAATATTTCACCTATATCTAATTGTTGCTGACTTTATTGACTTATTTGAGTAACTATTTGTTTACTGCTATGTCGTTATTTAATTCATCCGACATTCAGCTTTTTGCTGGTTTCTTTCCCTCAAAGTGACAGAACTCGCAGGTCGAGAACTACGGCTGTTGTATAAAAACATTTTTTCTGTTTGAGTGTTTGGAAGTGTTGCATCTACATGACCAATACTTTGTAGAAATGTTTGCTGAATGTAGCCTGAATCTTAGAAGTGCTAAACGTGGAGTCAAATGGTTATATTTGCAGATAGTTTGCTGTTACCGTTTTTAAACCTGTTTTACAGATTGTTGAGAAAACATGCAAGTTCTCTGATACTATACCTTGAGTATGATATATAAAAAATATTCTATTTAATTCCCATCCCATTTTATCCCAATAACATACTATAAGAAGGGTGTACTTCATAATTAGATGCATCTAAAAATTAAAGAAAGCACTGAAAACCTTACGAGGTGTACTGTTTAAACCTACTGCAGTGCTTGTTTTTTGTTATGTTTATTTTTTGTGTTGCCTTCATGGACTTGGCCGACAACTGCAACTACAGAACACAGTTGCACACGGGGTAGATGGGAGGCATTAGTGCTGGTGACATTTACAAATAAAATGTTTTCAGCTAATATTTTTAATTACCTGGTAATTTAGAGATCTTTACGGTTCTGTGACCAGCTGACTTTAATTGTGGTTACCTCAGCTTTAGTCGTCGGTCAGTGTCCTGTCGTTAGGAGTGGAAGCAGAGTAGTCTTTGCCAGTACTGTGAGAGGCAGCCACTGAAATTCCTGACCTTTATGGTAACTCTTCCTCTCTCACAATCCCTTAGCTGATCTAAACCGTTTCTTTTGCCTTTACTGCTATGATGACGTGGTCTTGGAGCTGAAATGGGGACTAAAGGCTTTTGAGATACCACTAGCATAGACTACACTGCAGGGGCCAGCTAAGGGCTGAGCAACAGGCCTTAACTGCCATCCTAGGGGAAGTTCAGTCTTCCGATGACATAACCGTGCCATGCGGATTTTGCAAAACTCATTAGGTGTGCCTGGAGTTAAATAAAACTCATGGTCACAGCTTGTAATTGAATCTGGAAATCGAAAGGGTCAGAGGAAACTGCAGAAGGGAATGATCCTTCAGAGTGCAGTGCTTGGAAAGCCAAACTATCGGTCAGGCCAGCAGTCCTAAAAATTCACACTAAGCTTTTTGGGCGAGAACTTGGGTGGTTACGGAGGTGAGTGATAAATGGCAGGACTGGTAAAAGAGAAGAGGTCTGTAATACCCCCTGGAAGTCCTCCATATAATAAGCTCCTGGTATTTTAAAATAAGTTGTAGGCCATGGATAGGCAGGGGACCAACATGGAAAGTGAGGGCAGTCTTTAACAAAAGGGCAAGAAATTTAATTAGTGGTGTCTGAATGGAGGCAGGAGAGTCAAGGTTCACACAGTTCTGTATTACACACATCACTTTATTTCTGATACATAATAAAGTGTAGCATCTAGAAAGCCGAGGGCATACTGAGAACATGCAGCTCCTAGATGGTCCATTAAAGAGCTAAACGTGGACTTGGGGACTTTCATACTTGCAGTGGTAACCTAAGTCGATATGAATTTCCAGTTCTTCTGAACAAAGCTGTCAGATGTACCAGAAGGAAAAAGAAGCTTGGAACTAGTAGAGTGGTGGGCCTATTTAGGTCTTGCGCCTAGCAGTGCTGGGCGCAGCATTGCTCGCACAGCGCGAGACCTCTTGTAAGGGGGTTATGAAAGCTGACCACATGTTCGTGCGTGTGATCAGGCTCATGCCAGCAGGCATTGGCTTTCGCATGTTTTAATTTGGTTTTTTTTAATAAGGCTCGCGATTGGGCAAAGGCGGGCGCATGTCCCGCCTTTGCAATGCCCATTCCCGTCCGTGTTTATCACGCGCAGCAGCGCACGTTCGCCTGGCTGCCGCTGCTGTGCTCCCTCCCCCCGCTCCTCTGTGGTGCGCCCGCACCACTGGTTTCTCCAGATGTCCCACTTTCCTGACTTGGTATGTATGCAGTATCTGGTGTTATACACGTTGGGAACGCTTTGCTTTGATTCTGCTGGTACTACGGCTAAACTCAACTTTGTACAGCGTCTAGCCTATGTAATCCTATTGCCTTTTTTACATTCCATCCACGTTGCATCTTTGTGTAATCCAAAATGTGACAGATAAGATATGTTATCCACAAAGTGATTGCTATGCATGTTTCGGTTTTATTGTTATGTGCTCTGATGCCTCTGGGCTAAGCATGTAAAATCACGAATAACTAGCTAAATTAATAAATAACCAATTAGGTCCAGCCGAAATGCAGGCATGTTAGAGCATCCATGGCGCGGTGGCCGCTTGCTCCAGGACTAGGCTGGATTTACCAAATCTAGCATGGCCATTGTGTTACCCTGGTGCTATTAAATGCAGTCCAGAGGGGGTGGGGGTTAGATGCTGCAAGTGAGCAACATTCGTTCTTAGGCAAACCAGTGTTTTCGCAGCGTCGCCATCACTCATTTAAAAGTTAAAGTCGACTGCGTCAATAAAATGGACTTTTATTCGAAATAAACTAAAAATACAAGTATTGTGAGACCATTTATCGGTACCGAAAGACGTTCGCTGGTAGATCTCGGTCGGTTATAACGACCGCAGCGTCTCCATTATAACAACAGTTCCGCTGTCTCCCTGTTTAAAATTTGCCATGTTTATTTGAGAACTTTCACACAATTTCTTAGTGAATTTCAATCTTTCGATTTTCTAGAAGATTCGCGTTTATTGCTTTCAACGAATATCCATTATAATCCTTTTAATTCTGATACTGTTTTCTTTTGCTGTTAGGGCACTGTGGGAAAGTATATTGAACCCTTTGAAGGATTCTACTAGTAAAATCTACATTTTACTATTGGCATCCATGTATTGAGGCAAAACATATACATTCCAAAATGGCTGCCTTTTTTACCTAAGGTTTCTTTTTTATGGTTATGCTTGCATGTGACTTTTCACGTGATCATGGGATGACTACATGATTTTGGAGTCTGCTGATATTGACAGGTCTTGACAGTTTTGTGTTCAGCACAGCTTGGTTGCCGCTCTCCACACCCCTCAGAGTGCGATGGGGATGGTGCTGGACATCAAGATCAAGCGGGCGAATAAAGTGTATCATGAAGGGGTAAGCTGGGTACCCAGGAGTGGGGAAAGACCAGACTGAAAGTACTTCATATGTTCCCTGACCTGCAGAAAGCTTTCCAGCTGAGCTCGCATCTTTACACTTTTTACATTCGCTCACGGTAACTGCTGAAACCTTGAGCTCCGGAAGCATCCGTTTATTAAGATATGTCCTTTGTGTTATCCACGCTCAGTGCAGGAGAATTTGCAGTACATGTTATTTTACGCGGGCACCGTTGATTTAGACTTTGTCTTCCATACGTGTGTAAATGTTGATGCATGTTATGCAGAATGTTTGAAGCGTTTATCTAAAAATGCAGTTTAGTTACCTTGACCCAAATAAACAGGGCAGCATTTATTTTCATTTATGGAGCGTTTTGGACCTTCTGTTTTAACGCGACATAGCATTTCTCTCAACTCATGCCGTGTCTCCAAACATGGCCCATTTTACTTTATTATACACAGTTCTCGTCTTGTGTGTACCCTTTTTATTAGAGTTGTACATTTTTTCAAATTATGAGCACTTTTTCTGTTGTGATGCAGTTTTTAGGTCTTGCATAGGCAAACAAACGGTCCCGCACTAGCATCACGAGGCCTGCAGCGCAAAGGGTCAGCAGAAACCTTGGCCTGGATCCTTATGTCCCTTTAACCTAACAAGATAGATTGTCCCCGAGCACATATATGCAAGTTCTTATATTGTTTCAAGAGAAAAGATAACCACAATCAAATCAATGTTCTTTCAAAGTTCGAGTCAAATTCCTTTAATTTCCATTTCTTTTCTCTTCATACATCAGAGAATTCTTCACAGTCTTCATCAAGTTCATATAGAATGTAGCCAATAGATCAAACAGACCAGTGCCAACACGTGTTTCGTCAGAGGGTCCAATAACCCAAATGACTTCTTCAGGGCTACAACAGAATAAAAAATCCATAATATATACATTTCTCTTTAAATACAAAAACAGTCCATCACCAGTGGATATACACTCCACCTAAAACCAAACGGTTAAACTATAAAGACATAAAATGTGTACAGAAACTAAGAGAGTCACATGAGCATCTACAAAACATCAATTGAGTTCATTACTAAAGGAAGAGCAAACGTGCAAGGAATGAGACAAAGTCCAAATTTAAAGAAAGAAAGAAAACCCAGGTGTGATAGATCACCACAGCGAGAGCATTTTTTTTGTAAAACCTTATTGCCTAAAATGTGAACACAAGTCATAAAAGGATGTGAGGGCGAGTAAGCATACTACCAAAAACTTATTTAGAGGGCCGAGTATCAGCCCTCAAGTACCCTGTCCAATTATAAAGGACAACCTCTCCCTAAAGGCATAATTTAGCTAAAGGTAGGCAGTTAACTCACCAGAAATTCAATCCGAATGCCAAATCTTACGGGCCAATTCCAGAAGACAGTTGTTCCTCAATTATTAATTAGAACTGAATTAAAAGGAAGATAACAATTAGAGCCCATATTCTCCTAAAATATATCATTTTTAACTACCTTGGTGCTATATCACAGCACACTGTTCCTATCTAAAAAAACAAAGCTCATCATAACCATGTGATGTAAATACGACATGTTTTAAGCTAAGTGAAAGTTACATAAAAAAGCCCATCTCCAATAGAAAGTTTAGGAGAGTTACCTCAATCCATTTTCTATCTCAAAGTTCTTCATATAGGGTAATACATGATTTAGATCTGTAATTAAAAAACAAACCCATTTCCATTTTCTAATTTTACTGTAGCATATTAAAATCAAATTATAATGCATTTTAGCAGCTATAAACACAATGGATAATTAGTCCATAGATGTGTAAAGGAAGATCATAAGAAATTTCTCAACTATTATAATCTTGTTACAAAACCTAGCTATCACACGTAATAGTGACCCGACTCGTTAAATCTATCAAAACGACAGGAACATAGATTGGTCCAATTTAAAAGGGTTCCCGCTGTAGTAACCAAGGGATGTTGGTGACCCATAATCAAATTACAGGTAACACAGTATAATTTCTAGCGTTAAGTTTTAAATTTTTAAACGATCGGGAACAACCGAAACGAAACAAACCAGACCAGTAATCTATGTTAGGAGCAATGTTATAAAATTACATCGCTACATATTCGATACGGCTCCCTGCAAGAGAGCCGGCCATTACCCAGCATTGCCCGTAACCCGCGAGAGCCCATGTTAGCGCCCCTAAACTCACCAGGGAGAGTACTCCTCACGTCGTCAGAAGGGATTCCGTTTTCATTAACAACCAAGTTGTCATTAAGAGGTTTTTAAATACCCGATCCCGCCAAACTTTTCACTCCAGTCCCGAAATAGACGTAGGACACTAACACTGTTACTTCTATCTTAAACGGCCGCCATCTTAAAGTGGTAAAAGGACGATCGTAATGAAGATCATATTATTCATATGTGAACTATTATAGTGGAATAAACGAAACAACAATCATTAAGAAAAGAATCTAACCTTTTCAAGACGTTGTAAGAAAACCTATAAAGTTAGGTAAATGACCTAAAATTCACAATTTTAGGTCATTTACCTAACTTTATAGGTTTTCTTACAACGTCTTGAAAAGGTTAGATTCTTTATTCTTTATTCCACTATAATAGTTCACATATGAATAATATGATCTTCATTACGATCGTCCTTTTACCACTTTAAGATGGCGGCCGTTTAAGATAGAAGTAACAGTGTTAGTGTCCTACGTCTATTTCGGGACTGGAGTGAAAAGTTTGGCGGGATCGGGTATTTAAACACCGCTTAATGACAACTTGGTTGTTAATGAAAACGGAATCCCTTCTGATGACGTGAGGAGTACTCTCCCTGGTGAGTTTAGGGGTGCTAACATGGGCTCTTGCGGGTTAGGGGCAATGCTGGGTAATGGCCGGCTCTTGCAGGGAGCCGTATCGAATATGTAGCGATGTAATTTTATAACATTGCTCCTAACACAGATTACCGGTCTGGTTCGTTTCGTTTCGGTTGTTCCCGATCGTTTAAAAAATTTAAAACTTAATGCTAGAAATTATACTGTGTTACCTGTAATTTGATTATGGGTCACCAACATCCCTTAGTTACTACAGCGGGAACCCTATTAAATTGGACCAATCTATGTTCCTGTCGTTTGGATAGATTTAACGAGTCGGGTCACTATTACATGTGATAGCTAGGTTTTTTAACAAGATTATAATATTTGTTGAGAAATTTCTTATGATCTTCCTTTACACATCTATGGACTAATTATCCATTGTGTTTATAGCTGCTAAAATGCATTATAATTTGATTTTAATATGCTACAGTAAAATTAGAAAATGTATATGGGTTTGTTTTTTAATTACAGATCTAAATCATATATTACCCTATATGAAGAACTTTGAGATAGAAAATGGATTGAGGTAACTCTCCTAAACTTTCTATTGGAGATGGGCTTTTTTAAGTAACTTTCACTTAGCTTAAAACATGTCGTATTTACATCACATGGTTATGATGAGCTTTGTTTTTTTTAGATAGGGACAGTGTGCTGTGATATAGCACCAAGGTAGTTAAAAATGATATATTTTAGGAGAATATGGGCTCTAATTGTTATCTTCCTTTTAATTCAGTTCTAATTAATAATTGAGGAACAACTGTCTTCTGGAATTGGCACGTAAGATTTGGCATTCGGATTGAATTTCTGGTGAGTTAACTGCCTACCTTTAGCTAAATTATGCCTTTAGGGAGAGGTTGTCCTTTATAATTGGACAGGGTACTTGAGGGCTGATACTCGGCCCTCTAAATAAGTTTTTGGTAGTATGCTCACTCGCCCTCACATCCTTTTATGACTTGTGTTCACATTTTGGGCAATAAGGTTTTACAAAAAAATGTTCTCGCTGTGGTGATCTATCACACCTTTTCTTTCTTTCTTTAAATTTGGACTTTGTCTCATTCCTTGCACGTTTGCTCTTCCTTTAGTAATGAACTCAATTGATGTTTTGTAGATCCTCATGTGACTCAATTAGTTTCTGTACACATTTTATGTCTTTATAGTTTAACCGTTTGGTTTTAGGTGGAGTGTATATCCACTGGTGATGGACTGTTTTTGTATTTAAAGAGAAATGTATATATTATGGATTTTTTATTCTGTTGTAGCCCTGAAGAAGTCATTTGGGTTATTGGACCCTCTGACGAAACACGTGTTGGCACTGGTCTGTTTGATCTATTGGCTACATTCTGTATGAACTTGATGAAGACTGTGAAGAATTTTCTGATGTATGAAGAGAAAAGAAATGGAAATTAAAGGAATTTGACTCGATGAACTTTGAAAGAACATTGATTTGATTGTGGTTATCTTTTCTCTTGAAACCATATTAGAACTTGCATATATGTGCTCGGGGACAATCTATCTTTTGTCATTGAATTCTCTGTTTTCAGAGGACTCCTTTGGGGACGCAGGTGGCCGTTTTCCCCTGTTCCCTTGAGCCATCTTATTAGGAGAATATTAATTTAGTTGTTGTTGCGCAAGAGTTACCCAGCCACTATCTGTTCTCCTTTAACCTAACCACCTGCAGTTCGCTCATTAGTAACATTGTGTTATTGCAGTCTGAGTCAGGCACCTTCAGTTGGCTGGTACAGGATAACTTCTTTCTTGTATAATAGATACTTGTCTAGTATGGACCCAGCACAGCGTTTTTAATTTACAGAAAGAACAGTTAAACCTTTACTTTTCGGATTACAGAATGTTTGTACTGTGTAATCAGGTGCTCGTTATTTTTGTTTTCTTCACTGAGCTTTGCACTTTCTGTGCTTCTGACAGATTCTCTTAATACCCTGTTTTATACTTTGGTGCACGCATTTTTGATTGTCTTGCTTTGCTTCCCACTCTTCCTAGATCCCCGTCAATGCCCCTGCTCTCCTGGTGTACCTCTTTAGGGAAAAACTTTAACCTTCACAGATGTTACGAACTCATGCGCTGTTCACAAACCTTGCTTCCTTTACCATGCTAAGTTCATATTGTGATATACTAGCCAGTGCAAGCAACAGAAAGATTGACATCGCCACCCATGATATTTTTTGAAACTGGTTTCTTTAAAGAGGACAGCAGTTCAGACTAACTGAGCTATTACACATCAAACAGGCTGCTATTGTCCTATTTTCCATTTATGTTCATAAGTTAATTGTTCCATTCACAATCCAGTTGTAATTGCCAATAAAAATCATTTTTACATAGTTGGAAACAGATTTCAGTCTAATGGGCATGCATGTCCTTGGTGGACACCATGGGTGAATGTGATGCGGAATCCTTGCTGTAGTTACTTGCAGATCAAGCATTGCCTAAAGCAGATGTGGTTTTCGGCTATTGTCACATATGCTCCTCCCAGCACGTGCGTACTTGGGGAGGAAGGCATGGGTGCTAATACTACACCACAAGTGGTGTTTCTTCTATGTTGCTGTTTTTTCAGCTTCATGACCGTTCGTAAGGTAATTGGATGCAGAGGCAGAGACACAGTTTTGGGGGCAGAATTTGGGATTTTTCTTTTTGCCCTATGCAAATATAATTACTCAACTACAAATAAACAAAAGTAAAAAACATGGCCATTTTCAACGCAAACAGCTCTAACTTTAACAAATGTGAGACCTATTGCATTGAAAATGCTTGTTTAAACTTGTGGCAAGTGTTTGGAGGAGGACTTTTGAGCGATGGCTTACAAAGGAACTGATGTACGCTGACTAATTGATATTCAGTGGTCTAGACGCTGCAACAATGGTTGACCATAGGCAGTTGCAAAACTGGAGCAGATGTATATGGGGACAGAAATGTAAGCCTTGTTGTACTACCTGGAGAAGTGAACAGAGTATGTGAAGTTGAAGTTTACACAGGTGGAAACTGCAAAGCATTTTGCTGCCAGAATTTATCAGGAGAAGGGCCCAGGGTGAAGGAGTGGTCCTGCTATTGAATAGCAGAGTTGCATATACTTCAGCCGTAATCAGGTTTTACTGTTGAGGAAAGGTGGGATTTTCAAAACCCTTCTCAGTGGGCGAGTAACCACTTTTGCAGTGCCTTTCTTCCATATATTCTGCCAAGCCCGCACTGAGGACGCTGCATTGGCTCCCTATCAGGGAAAGGGTAACTTTCAAGGCCCTTTGTCTGGCGCACAAGGTACTTCACAACACCGGCCCCCCAATCCTAAATAACTGGATCAAGCCCTACAGACCCACAAGAGCGCTCCGTTCCGAACATGGAAACTTCATCACGATCCCCAAGGTGAAGAAAGCCCGTATAGGTGGCCGCCGTTTTTCGGTCAACACGGGAAAAAAATGGAACGCACTCCCCCTGAGCCTCAGAACAGAACCAAACCTCCTGAGGTTCAGGAAATCTCTCAAAACCCTACTCTTTCCCTGAGCCATTGTCTCTCCTGACTTTCTCCCCCTGTGAGTAAGAGGTTCAGCGCTGGGATACCTTCTGGGTGACTACGCGCTTTAGAAAAACCTAAAATAAATAAAAATAAATAAATATATGGCAATCGCAAACTCAACAAGGCGATGAATGGAATGCTTGAATCAATCTCAGCCATTGACAGTCGCTATGGCTGCATCCGAATCCATCCTCTTTTGCCCACCATGCCACCTCAGTTTGTACCCAGCCATATGCAAATCAGACTTGACCCTACTCCTCGTGGGAATAGCCCAGGCTGAACAACCCGGCCAGGTCCTCCCTGATCCAGAACACAAGCAACCCAGGACTGGTTTCGCCCTAGTTAGGGCTCTTCAGCCAGTTCTAGCTTGGTTCCAGTGGCACAATGAGCCTGGGACCCACATCTGGACATGCTCAGGCTCATTTTTCTCAATGGGTAGATTAATAGAATGCAGTCCGCCCTCTTAACTTTCGCTGCCATACGGCTAACCAATCCATGTGGAGGGGTATTTCTCATCATTGAAGGTGTTATGGCATGACAGGATTAGGGAATGAGCAGTTGGGGTGGTGGAATGAGGAGCAGGGATGAAGGGGTGGTGGAATGATGAGCGGAGATTATGCATCCGAAGCATGGATAAGATGTTGGAATGGAGAGAGAGAGGACTGAGGGTTTCCTAAAATGGGTGGTATACTGATCACTATACATTCAGACTGTCCATTTGGTCACTTCTACTAGCCAGCTGCCTATCTGGGGACCTCTGATTTCCAATCTCCTTGTTTTTCTACTTTGCTACCAATTTAGCAAAATCTATATACCTTCACTTTACCATTTGTGTTCCTCAGCCTGATCGTTGGCACCAGTAAAAAGGTTTCAGGCTTAAATAGATATGCTGCTTAACCCAATCTCTTCTAGTGCAGTTGTTTGGTACGCATATACTTGGGTGTTTAGAGTTCAGCTTGGTATGGTTCACGAAAGTGACCTGCAGTAATTTAAAACATGCATTCTTAGACATTTGTGCCACAATTCCTGCCATACAAGTATATTTATCATTTGATAGGATATACCCAATATCCAACTGCGAGCACACTTTAAACATTGTCCAGGATGATGTTACCCTTGCAGGGCTCAACAGAGGTAAGTCACTACTGTCCTCCAGTGTAAACATTAACCTCATTACTCTTTTAAAGTGGCTGTACTTTATGAAGTGTTCATAAAGTACCTTACCTGCTGACGAAGGCCTGGAACTTGGCTCCCCACTCTGAGTCCATCTTCAGAAAAAACACAAAAAACCTGGTTATTTGCCGTGAACTAATCCTCTTCTTGTTGTCCTTTATTAGTGCCAGGACACACTCGGGAGCATCTGTGCGCTCTTTAAATTTTTCACTCATGAATTGACCTTCTAGAGATGTCAAATTTGTGCCAAAGATCAGCAAATGTAAGGCGCTTCCCAGTCTTATATAGATGTTCAATATTGGTTATTGCTGCTCAACTGTTTCTCATGATATATCATCCTCAAATTAAAGTTAACCCTTCAAAGACGACAGAAGGAGATATCTGAGGTACAAGTCAACCCAGTGTTTGTGTATTTAAGGCATTTTCTCCATCTCCCTATCCCTCTCATTTATCTTCTTTAGGTAGGTGGAACATTAAAGACAAGAAGCACTGTCATGGCATGCCCTGGATCTGCATTAAGCTCCCATGCTAATTGATAGCGTTAAGGGAGTCCTTTCTTTGTTACCTTCATTTATATATCACCATTCATCATTATGGCCCAGAGTCACTATCTAAAACTGAACACCCTTTCCTAGGATTAAGTGCGGTTATGCCAAGGCACTCAAAGCTTAATTTTTGTATATTACCGCTGCTCCTGTAATTGCTCATCATTTCTGTTTCTTTCTGGAATCCTATTTAGCTCCACATAAACCCACTGACTGTTTCTGTCCTTGTATGTTTAGTTGATGTTGGCCAAGGATAAGTAGAAAATGATCTATTTTATTGCTGGTGAAGGTAAAGCGATTAGTAGAGGCTACATCTTAAAGGGCAGTGGTTCTTAACCTTCTGACGTCTGACCACTGCTTAATAATTTCTGGAACCCAGGGACCCACAATAAGTCAATACTGTAAGCCGTGGACCCTGGCCTAACCATTTTTGATAACTTGAACCGTAAAACAATACATTAGATACAGAAACAAGCATTCATCAAACAAATACACAAATGATGAACTATTGTATTTAATTCATAAATAGATTTTTTTTAATTCTATTCGGAAGGTTGGAGTGTTTCTAAATTCTTTTGAGGCCATCATCCGTTCTATATTCTGTTTGATGCACTTGCACTTCTCTCTCGAATCAATATGAGAATACTAACTTTATTTTAGCATCCAGTTTCAAATTCCTTCACATTTACAGTCCGTTTAAAAAATGGGAATTGTAAATTTTCCTTTTTATTTGTATCCGCTTTATTAACTCACTAATATTATTTAATCTTCTAAGCGGTTGTTAACACCGTGATTAGGCTTTGTGGACCCCCGGGGATCCCGGACCACAGGTTAGGAACCACTGTTCTAGGGCCTTTGCGTGTGCAGCCTCTTTTGCCTGTTGCAGGCAGTCCTATACTAAGTTGTGTCCCCAATTTGCAGCGCCTTACTTTATTACGGGTATACAACCAAACCTAGCTGGAATAAACGTGCAAATAGAAGAAAATAAATAGGTTGAGCTGTTAGCTTTTTTTTCTTACTAAAAGAATACTTGACATTTTGCTACCTGCCTCCTCCATGGAGACTAAAGAAGTGACTATTAACAATACGGCTGTTGCTTAGCATCGTGTGACTTGGATTGATTTTAAAAATAGACCTGTCGGTCGCACGGTGTGAATCTTTATATCTTTGTCACGATGTTACTGTGGTGTGCTTAGATGGATTAAAAAGCAACCATGGTTATCTTTACACATTACTTCCTTGCTCCCACCCCTTGTTCCCATCGAAGTCCTGATACGTGCTAACTGTTGGCTAAATATGTTTTTTTCTTTTTTCTTTTTAGGTATACAAAACTGGGATATGCTGGAAACACAGAACCGCAGTTTATCATCCCATCATGTATGTATTTGATAAACACCTTGCTTGATATGTATTTATTTTAGCTTTACAGTGCTGTTATAATTTAGAACACTGAAAATAGCTTGAGCAGCACTGGCCATTAAATATACTTTATCTGACAGAACATTTCTTATTTTAATAAGAGTTATGTTGTGCATTGGTCTCAGGATGGAGGTACAATGCAGAACATTGGAAACCATAGGAACACCAACTTATTTCTTTATTTCCTTTTTAAAACCTAATCCAACCCACATTGTAAAAATATAAACCCTTATTGCACCTGCCATGTTTTTTTGTTTTATGACTAATAGACTAGACGTCTTGAATAGCAGTCATTACAAAGATTGAGTCATTCTTCGCACTAAAAAACTTACTTTTTCATATAAAAATTCTGGGCCAGCTTGTTTTTTTTGATTTTCAAATTTGAACATCTAGTTTGCTCAGGGTCATAAAATATTGGTAGAAGCATGTTGTCAAATCAGAGCATGCATATCGTATTTTTCATTTTTTCATTTCATTATCCCTAAAAAAAGAATTGTGTGATTGCTTAAAATTGGTCTGCAGTTTGTTTTAAAGTGAGCTTTAAAATATTCTCTTCCATAGTTTACTCTGTGAATTTACACTGCTCTTTTTCAGCAATTCGAGGAATCATTTTAACGTGTTGATACTATTCGAGGCGATGTTACTTCTCAAATTTAAAATACTAAACACACATTAGTTTTCCCTCTTCACAGAGGGGATTTTCTGTGAATCAGTGGCCTGTTTTGTTCTTGACCTCTGGCTGGTCCTCTCAATATATGCTAATATGTATATTTCATATTTTTATTAATCTTCTCAAAGTATTAAATATACACAGCGTGCTGCTATGAGTGACACATAGTGAAAGATGAGAGCATTAGAAAAAGACCGATTTCAAAATAAGACCATTACACCCTCCCCGGTTCAGTGCTTCTAACGTTGAGGCCAAGGCACACACTATATACAACGTCCGATAAGGGCCAATTAAGGTCTGAATTTAGAAACATTTGGTGAGCAGTCCCCCTGTGTGCCTGTAGGTGGTGTCATTTTGTTCTGTGTGACGTCCGCACTGGAAGGGAAGTGCGCGGTCCATAACTAGGCGCCAGCCCAGCGCTCTGGTGTCAGTTCTGTTCTTTACGCGCCACACTGTTCTGATTCGGTGAAGGGCTAACCCAGTCACTTTTTGACTGCCCTTTTTTCGACCCTTTGTCCGATTTTATTTTATTATTATTTTTTTTTTGAGACTTTGTCTCCTGGTGTGCGGGAGGTCTACCAGAAAGGCAAGTGCTAAACCATGCAATGCCTTTCACCAACAGATGTCTGTGATCGACTTGCAGTTGTTTGGTCTCTGGTGTCTTGAGCGAGACCACAACACCAAGACATGCAATGACTGCCGCGCCATGCACACTAAGGCACTCTGAGAGTGCTCTTTCAAGCTCCTTGCCACCTGACTTTGATCAACTCCGCAACGTTGCATGTCTCTGTTGCGAGAAGTCCTGTGATCGTTCGCAAAGTTGTACCCAGGGATTGTCGTCCCACTCAAAGTAGTCTGGGTAAGTCTATTAAGTTCCACAAGAAGATAAAGAAGTCGAAGATGTCTTAGACTTCACCACGCGAGTCGTTGGACGAGTCGCAGGGCCTCACAGAGCTAGGACGAGTCCCCATTGGACTTTGGCCGACAGGTTCACGGGTGTCGTCAGACGCTGACCAGGGGCAGACTCCCTATGAAGTAGCCAGTGACACATTCATATGAAGGCCTTGTTTGGGTGATGACTGGGAGTGGTTTGTGGACCCTCATAGATATGACATTAGAAGATCCCATGGACAACTGGTATGAGGATCTGGCCGATGCCAGTGGATTGGACATCTCCCCAGACACTTCCCTGGTCTCTAGCCCTACAGTGGCTGTGGAGGAGGGTGTCTTATTCACTATAGTTTAGCGTTACGTTGACTGAGGTCATGGACCTTACACTGCCCTCAGTGGCATCCATGACAAATGTCTTGACTGAGGTGCTTCCGCCGAGAGTTGCCCCCCCACCGAACCATTATTCCCATTTAATGAAGCCCTTACCAATGTGTTACTCTGTACTTGGTTCAAGACCTGCACAGGGGCTCCTGTGCATAGGACAATTGCCCGCCACCATCACCCTTCCTCAAGAGACCCCAGTTTTCTCACCAAGGACCCAACCACATTGGTGGCCCATGCCGCCACCGCCAAAATCAAACCTGGCTTATTCCCTACCACTCCACTGGGTAAGGAATCCAAAAGCTGAATACCTTCAGAATACCTTCAGAAAGAGGATGTTCTCTTCAGCGAGCCTAACATCGTGATCGTTGAACACGGTGTGTCCCTTGGGTCGTACTCTCAAGCAATTACTGACAGCTTGGATGCAGGCAAGTTCACCAAAAGATGAAGGATGAACTCTGCATACTCGTTGGGAGGGTCAATTTCATCAATGATTATTTGGCGCCATGCCTGGTTGAGAACCTCTGGCTTTTTATGGGATGTCCAAGCTTCGCTTATTCACATGCCCTTTGAGGACTATAGTTTGTTCAGAGAGAAGGTGGGCTCTCCACTGGAGTGCTATAAGAGCTGCAGGGCTGTGTCCAGGTCCTTGAGCCTTTCCATGACCCCTTGCCAACCACAGACAACTTTCCGCCCGCAGAAGTCTTTCAATCCAGATCACTACACACCCAGCAAATCGAACAATCTTTTTGAAGCCGAGGATTTGGTTCCCGCAGACCATGTGGGACAGGGAGACAAAAGTCTCGCCAACCACTCCCCAACCACCCCTCCCCATCTGCACCACTGGAGGTCAATAACATCTGACCGCTGTTTTTTTTACAGGTCGTCCAAACTAGCTCCTCCCTCCCCTTTGTGACCACCCACCCTCCCTCCCCACACAACCTCTGGCAAGCTGAAAGAGGACCACCTCTCCTTGCTCAGTCAGGAAGTATTAGCTCTCTTGTCCAAAGGTGCTATAGAGAAGGTGCTGGTATCAGAAGTATGTTGTTGGTATTCCCACTACTTTCTGGTGCCCAAGAAGGACAGAAGCCTTATTCCAGACCTAGTCCACCTCAATCTGTTCCTGAAAATGGAGAAATTTAGGATGCTCGCCCAAGTCCTGTGTGCCCAAGAGATTGGATGGAATTGCAGGATGCATGTTTTCACATCCCTGTTCTGCCTACCCACATGCGTTGCCTGGGGTTCACGGTCGACCAAATGCACACAGTTTAATGTGCTCCCCTTTGGCTTTACCAGCACCCCTCAAGTGTTTACGAAAGTGTTTGATGAGGTTGGGGTTTCCAGCATTCCCCTACCTCAATAATTGACTGTTGAAGGCGGGCTTGCCACAGGCAGTCGTCTCCCACCTTCAGACTACAGCAAACCTTCTGCATTTGCTGGGGTTCACTATCCTTGTGCCAAAGTCGCACCTAACTCCTTCTCCGACTCTTCCTTTAATCAGAGCTGTTCTGGACATGCTGCAGGTTTGGGCTTATACTCCAGAGCGGTGAGTCAAGGATATGAACCAGCAAAAAGATTCCAGGGCTGGTTTCGGAGTATCGCCCCCTCATCAGCCACGTTAGCTTGGCTCCAATGAAACAGTGTGCAGGGGACCCATGTCTGGGCATACCCATGCCACTTAGGACTGTACCCCTGGCAGTTCGGGCTGGACTGTTCACATGAGGAGCAGGGTCAAGACTGATTTGCATATGTCTGGGCCCAGACTGGGGTGGAATAGTGAGCAAAAAAACAATAGATTAAACCCAGATCTCTTGACTGGGGTCGAGTGGTTGAAAAGTTGTTGTGTTTGCTGTATTCAGGATATGATGCATATGTTTCTGTTGGATACTTCTGCCTGTGTATTCCTCCCCTTTTGAATACCCCCTGCACCAGAATTCCGCTGAAAAATTCTTTCCTCTCTCTCCCACGTCGACGAGGACGTCGCAATGGACAGGCTCCGCTCGCGGCACCGCAGGACGTCATCGGAGCCACAAAAGAAACTCGTCGGCGTGCTGACATCAGTTTCCTTTTTTCCGCGCTGTCGACGCTTAAGTTTTTCTAGGGGCTCTCCATTTTATTCTAAGAGAACTTTGTATCTCTTGATTGTTCCTGATGGCTACTTCTAGGAAGACTGGATTTAAACCCTGCAGGGAGTGTGACGGGCATATGTCTATCAAGGACCCTCATGATGACTGCCTATGGTGTCTATCTTCGGACCACAACGTCTAGGAATGCCGAAGCAGCAGGAAGATTTTATCTCTCCATCTTTCTCAAGCGACGCCGGTACCTTATCTGGTTGCGGTGTTGCCGGTTTCGAATGGCTCTTCGCAACATGAAGATTCACCGGCTCCAGCGACGTCACCAGCGCCTGGTGAGACCTCTCCAGGCAGTGTGGCTTCTCTTGTGCCGGACGCCGTCCCCTGGCTCCACAGGCTACAGTTCGACCTCTGGTTACTCCTCTTCAGGAAGGTACAGATCCATATCCTCCTTTTCCTTCTCCTGGGTCGGATTCTTCGCATTTCCTCAATGCGATGTTTGGCATGTTTGCCATGGCCTCGACTCCATCCGGTGTGCCTTCAGGCCCAGTGGTTCCTTTGGTCTTTAACCTGGGTGTTCCTCAATTTTATCCCCAGGCACCCTTCATGCCATTTTTGCCATCTGCCATCGGCTTGGCATTTCCCGGCGCCGAGATCCTCCACTCCAGCTCCTCCGACTCCTTCGACTGCTGAGTCGGTGCCACCTCGAGTTTGCTCGACGTCTAGGTTCGTATCAGAGGCTCCTCCATCTTCTACGTTGATGTCATCACCGGCACCGCGTGTGGCTCCGACGCCGTTACCTAAGCAACTCTCCAGGAGAGAGGCGCAGAGGCTCCTCGAGGAGGAGGAATATTTACAAAATCAGGAGGAAGGAGAGATTGTAGACTCTATGGACGAGTTTGAAGGCCTTCTTGAAGCTAGTGGCCCGATACTTCTCCTGAGTATAATCTTCCATCTGCAAGTGGAGGTGTTGTACAGGACATTGCACCCTACAATGTGGTTATAAGGAAGGCGGCTGATTTATTGGGCCTTAAGCTTCCCTCAGCAGAGATAAAATCCAACATTCTAACAGAAGTTTTAAATACATCATCATCCACTAATGATCCGTTGCTTCCTTTTAAAGAACTGAACCAATCCTGGAGGTGTGGCAGAAGCCTTTATCTGCTCCGGCTGTGTCTCGTTCCATCTCGAGAAGGTACAGGCCTGCCCCTGGTGATCCGGCTTTTGTCATTGCATCCTACGCCGGAAAGTTTGGTTGTCCAGGCTTCTTGTTCGAAGCAGTCTTCTGGTTCCTTCCCTACTATTCTGGGTGATATGGATTCTAAGAAGATGGAGCAAGCTGCAAAGAAGGTGTTTTCTTACGCTAGTATGGCTCTTAAGTCCACTAATGCGGCTTGACTTCTTGGACGATATATCTATGCTTTGATGGACTCAGTTGTACAATTGGCCCTGAAATTCCCTGAAGATCGTGCCAATTTCTTAGTAGTCCTTACGGATTTGCAGGCTGCGGCACGTCAGGTGATTCAATCCGGCATGGACACTGAAATCTCTGTGGCTCATGTGATGGGGTCTTCTGTGACTGCAAGGAGGCAAGCATAGCTTAGATCTGGTTTTTCTGCTGATGTTATGATTCATATGTTTCAGCCTCTATCCTAGATTTCTGTGAGACTGTGAGGCTGCTGGGCCTAATGGCCTCCTGCATCCTGCTAGTGACAAATGCCCATTGGCATATTTATTTATTTATTTATTATGCAACTTATAACGCGCAGACTAAACCCGAAGGTATCAAGGCGTATGCAGGCAAGGCATATGCAGGCTCTGCAGTGGGACCTGAAGTTCCAGTGGGGGCAGCATTAGGGAAATCTCTCCAACATGGTCCACATCTCAGAGGTAACTGCAAAAGACCTTTAGTGGTGGCTTACAAACCACGATTGGGTCAGTTGCAGACCCCTCTCCCTTGCGCTACCAGAGCTGACTGTAGTGACAGATGTGTCACTCCTGAGCTAGGAACCGAAGGGGTCTTGGCTCCTAACTACAGCAAGGCTGAACCAATATACTACGTAATAAACACTACATTTGCCAGTGCTGGGGGATTTGTTCAATACACACTATTCGACTATATGGTGTACATGACAAAGACATGCACACCTGCTTTATCAATTGCAGTTTTTTATTTGTTTATTTTCTTGCCTAATTTTTTAGGTCTGCATCATTTTTTAGTTTTATGCATGGGAATACAAAACATTCTATATACATATATATACAAACAAAACAAAGTATACAAGTGATTGGGTATGTACAATAAATCAACAACTTCCATACAACTCATTCATGGCCTTCCATTCATACAAAACATACACACTGGTCCCAGTGTCAAGAAAAAACTTTAAGTTCAACAAATGTAAAGTCCGTTTTTAGTCTACTTCAGATTGAATTTTAACCTTTTAGAACAAAAAAGAAAACAAAGCAGTCTTTTATCGTGTTCCCCTAGGGGTTTCCTCGGGGAGGACTCTAGAAAATGACCTGGGACCTGGTCGGTCGACGCGTTTCGAGCCCTGTAATTGTCAGGGTTCTCTTCAGGACCAAACATTAACTGAAAGGGAAAGGAACAAACTGATAAATTTGTGTTCTAAGGGTTCAACACCTTATTTGCAAACAACCCAGTCTCAGCCTACCTCTAATTTGGGTCATGGCTCCAAAAAAGGTAATCCGTGATGCAGAAAGAGTGGAATGGAGGAAAGGCTGGAACAAGTTGGAAAAGAAACGATAAGTGCACTACATTTAAACATTCACGTTCATCTAGTATGGATTACATGTTGTGATGCTCCTACCTGTTCTAGGGAGTTTCTAAATGTCGTATTGAATCTGCAAGAAAGGCAGAGGGGAGGACCGTTGGTGCTCACTGTCTAACGTTTGGTGTTGTGACTAGATTGGCTAATGTCACCCTGGGCGTTTCGCTTACCCGTAACAGAGTAGAACTACGCGTTAACGAAAAAAATCGGCTGCTGCTCCTGCCGGAGTCTGAACTCCCGGTAACGTTGTACAAGTAATTCGTGGTCTGGAAGAGACAGCGGGGAAAATGTTAGGGAGCCGTTTTTTAACACCCGCGTTCTCTAATGCAAAACGGCGACCGCGGTGGATCGCCTGGTAGCTAATCTTACCATGTGGTAGTTCCGGGTGAGGAAAGGTAGAGTCAGCACATGCTGCCGGGACCGAGTAAGAAGGCACTAAGTAAGGCCTCTCTCGTTCAGCCTAAATCCCCGAGGGAGCAATTTCCGAATTGAGACAAGGTACAATGAAACCTTAAAGTCACGAAGAATCAGGTCAATATTCCTTTTTTCTTCTCACAGTTTCTGCACTATTCACTTATCCCCATTGGTCCTGACGAAAGCCTATAGATCTTCTGACTACCAAAGGCTGAAACATGTTGACCTCTTTTTAACAATACCAATGCAATGCACTAGAATCCCTTATCAATTCGCAAAGTGCATCCGTAATTTTTAACCATTGTCCGAACCCAGACTTATTAAAGCATTCTTGTCTGGTTTTCCGGATTTTTTATTAATCACACCACTACTACCCCCCACTTTCCACGATCACTACTGCCTTAAACCTTAAGGCAAACCTCCTGGTGGAGGGTGCACAAGACAAAAAAATGACTCCATGATTACGCACGCACGTGTAGAAAAGCGGGGATACAGTATATACCGCTAAAGGGAGACCATTACGATCAATATACACGTGTATGAGAGTCATATATGTTTTGGGAGATACCAGGTCCTTGACTTGTGAGCCCAGGGTTTAAGCAGGACCAGTGATCCTTTCCCCCTTCTGATTATAAAGTTACCTACGGAGACTGAAAGGATTCTCACTCTGCCTCCCCCACCCCCATGATTATACACACTAAGGGTTCAACACCTTATTTGCAAACAACCCAGTCTCAGCCTACCTCTAATTTGGGTCATGGCTCCAAAAAAGGTAATCCGTGATACAGAAAGAGTGGAATGGAGGAAAGGCTGGAACAAGTTGGAAAAGAAACGATAAGTGCACTACATTTAAACATTCACGTTCATCTAGTATGGATTACATGTTGTGATGCTCCTACCTGTTCTAGGGAGTTTCTAAATGTCGTATTGAATCGGCAAGAAAGGCAGAGGGGAGGACCGTTAGTGCTCACTGTCTAACGTTTGGTGTTGTGACTAGATTGGCTAATGTCACCCTGGGCGTTTCGCTTACCCGTAACAGAGTAGAACTCCGCGTTAACGAAAAAAATCGGCTGCTGCTCCTGCTGGAGTCGGAACTCCCGGTAACGTTGTACAAGTAATTCGTGGTCTGGAAGAGACAGCGGGGAAAATGTTAGGGAGCCGTTTTTTAACACCCGCGTTCTCTAATGCAAAACGGCGACCGCGGTGGATCGCCTGGTAGCTAATCTTACCATTTGTTGAATGCCGCTTAGGAAATATGCCGCGCTGATTCTCACTCCTTCCTCTTCGGTCTGTTGAGACTGAATGAGGCTCCTACCACTACTTCGCTGTGGGAGTGGCTAGGAAACTAAGGATTCTGGGAATTGTAGTCTTCATAATTTTTCGGAAGGTTTTTTTACGTGTTGGGTTTGTAGATTTCAGACAGTTCATTCAGTCCATTCACTGCTGCATCATATTTCATTATGAGCATCGCTTCCCTTTGGTTTAATCTTGATTCAATGTTGCCACCTCTTGGGTCATTTTAAATTTTTGAGATTACAGTCCACTTCAACTTGGTTTTGTCGTGTTTCATGGTGATCCAGTGGTTGACCAATAGTGCATTTTCTACTTCCCTGCGTATCCTAGACTTATGTTGGGTGATACGTTGCCTGATTTCTTGAGTAGTTTTACCTATATACAGCTTTGGGCATGGGCATATTATTGCGTACACAACGTTCTTGGTCTTGCAATTTGTGAACGTGTCATGTTTCCAATTAATGTTGTTAAAAGAAAACACTGACTCTTCAATAGTCTCTTCGCAGCAGGTGCAAGATCCACATTTGTGGTGTCCGGTAATGGGTGGGAAGCCGAACAAGCTCCTCAATGTCGGGCCTTTCTCAATGGGTAGGGCAGCTCTCACAATGTGATTCGCCACACTTTTTTCTTTCTTGTGTGCAAACAAGGGTGGTGTTTTTAAGTCCTCGTGTAATCCTTTTATTAGGTGCCAATTTGATGTGATTAGTTTCTTCAATTGATTTGAAGCTGGGCAAAACGTGGATACGCAAACTATCCGTTTCTGTTCCTTTTTGGGCTTTTTCTGCAGGAGGGATTCACGTGGCGTCCACCAAGCTCTCTTCAGTGAGTTTTTTAATAGTTTGTTGGGGTAACCTCGTTGGAGGAGTCTATCTTTAAGTTGGTTGGCATGTTCAAAATAGTCTTCCTTGCGTGAACAATTCCTGCGTACTCTAAGGAATTGGCCAAAGGGTAAATTTTGCCTCAGGCCGCGTGGATGGTTGCTTGAATAAAGCAATGCTTTATTCCTGTCGGTCGCTTTTCGGAAAAGTGTTGTCACAAGTCCTCCTTCTGATGGTTCTACTTTGACGTCCAAAAATGTGATTGATGTATTTGATGATGTGCAACTAAACTTGATGTCGTTGCTTCGTGCGTTCAACCAGTTGACAAAATCATTTAGGCTCTCAGGGTTACCAGTCCAGATGAGGAATACATCATCGATGTATCTCATGTAATGGGAAATCTGCTCTTTAAAAGGGTTGTCATTATAAATGAATTTTTGTTCATACAACCCCATGAACAATACCGCTAATTCGGGGGCAAAAGGACACCCCATAGCTACTCCTTTTACCTGTAGAAAAAATTCAGAATCAAATGTGAAGTTTTTTTGTAGGGCCATTGTTGCCAATTCAACTAAGAATTCCGTCGGTACTTGGAACGGTCTATCTCGTTGGTCCAGAAAGAATGTCAATGTCTCTATGGCTTGGTCTTGGGGAATTTGGGTGTACAGTGAGACGACATCTAATGTGACCATAAGTTGTTGGTTTTGGTCAAATTGTACAGTCTCAATCTTTCGAAGGAAGGCAGTTGTGTCCTTCAGGTGGGCTGGCACTAGTTCGATAAATGGTTTTAAAAAGAAATCTATGTATTTTGCTATCGGTTCAAACAGGGATTCGCATCCAGATACTATTGGACGTCCGGGTGGATTGCTTTCATCTTTATGTATTTTAGGTAGTACATAAAATACTGGGATTCTGGGGGTTTTGTTTTGTAGAAATGCCAATTCTTTTGGTCCAACAAACCCTTGGTCGTGTCCTTTTTGTATGATTGGGAAAAGTTGGTTCTGGAATTCAATCGTGGGATTTTTTGTGATACGCCTGTAGCAAGTGGTGTCGTTTAGTTGTCGGTGAACTTCCGTTTTGTATTTATTGACATCCCAGATTACCACTGCTCCCCCCTTATCTGCTTGCTTTATGACGACTGATCTGTCATTTTTTAATGCAAGTAATGCGTCTTTTTCTATTTTTGGTAAATTGTATTTCACATAGCTTCTTTTTTTCTCTAAGGTGGAAATTCCTGATTAGAATTGTGCGCTCGAAAGTGATGACTTCTTTTGGTATTTTTGACCCTGCTGGGCAAAAAGTGGATTTGTTCTTTAGACCTGACACTTCTAGTTGGCGGTCCTCGATAGTGTCCAAGAAGAATGTTTTTAATCTGATCTTGCGGCAGAATTCTAGAACCTCTAGTTTCATTCTAACATAGTCTGTTGGTCTGGATGGAACAAAGGCCAGACCTTTTGTTAGAATTGATGTTTCCGCTTCTGTTAAACTTTTTTCAGATAAATTGAATATTGGGGGAAGGTTTAATTCTTGTAGAATCGAGACCGTGTCCTCATTTCCCATGGTTGCACTGGTCGTGTGCGACCCCTCCCTTTCTGTGGGCCCTGGCCTAAAAAAGGATTCTGATTTTGTTGTTGTCTTTGTTGTTGTTCTGATTGGTTGCTTTGCCTATTCTGGTATGATCTGTTTGTGTTTGATTCGCTCCCTGAGGAGGATGTATCTGAGAATGAGATACTTGCGGCGTGACCGTCCTTGGTTATCCTGTAGGAATCTCCTTGATTCTGCGTTGGTATAGAACTCTTTCCTTAAGTACGGGTAGACTGACTCCAGGGAAAAATTCTTCTTATCTAATTCAAATTTATTGCTCTTTTGATTTATTGTACATACCCAATCACTTGTATACTTTGTTATGTTTGTATATATATGTATATAGAATGTTTTGTATTCCCATGCATAAAACTAAAAAATGATGCAGACCTAAAAAATTAGGCAAAAAAATAAAATATAATAAACAAATAAAAAACTGCAATTGATAAAGCAGGTGTGCATGTCTTTGTCATGTACACCATATAGTCGAATAGTGTGTATTGAACAAATCCCCCAGCACTGGCAAATGTAGTGTTTATTACGTACTCCTGAGCTAGGGCATGTATTTGGGAGAGGTGGAGATCAGAGGAACGTGGGCTTCCATCAATCTGTTGGAGCATCAGGTGATCCGATTGGCATTGCAAGCCTTTCTTCCTTAAACGACAGGCTCTCGGACTGCACTACCCCCATGTGGTATTGCAACAAACAGGCAGTTTGGGCTCATGGATTCTTTGTGCCTTTTAGACTTGACGAGAACACAAGGTCATATCCCTAGTGGTTGAACACTTGGCTGGCTCTGAACGCTAGAGCGGATTAACTCAGTCGTTGATGCCTAGTGGATCACAAATGGTATCTTCATCCGGAGGTAGTGCAAGGTCTCTACCAAGCATGGGGAGATCCGGGGTTAAATCTGCTCTCCTCTGGCAAGAACGCATAAGGTCAGCAGTTTTGCTTGCTGGCATTTCCAAGGCTACTCTAGCTTGGAGGCTCTTCTGCCAATACCACTCCTGCCCAGAGTTCACAAGAAGATCAGTAATGACTGGGCCAAGCCATTCTTGTGGCTCCGGATAGGGCACAGAGTGTCTGTTATCTCGAGCTGTTGAGCTTGAGCACTGCTCCCACGTTCAGTCTGACTCTTCGTAAGGATCCTTTGTCACAGCAGCAGGGCAGGTTTCTGCACCGAATCTGAAAACGCAACTCCCTCATGTGTGGAGATTGTGGTGAGTTTGCAGACTTCGGGCGGAAGGAAGGCCAAAAGCTGCAATGTTAAACTGAAAGCCAGGCGCCTCTCCACTAAAACAGTGTATGCCTGCCATTGGAGCAAGTTTGTGGAATGTGTACAGATAAACATGTTGACCCTCTATCTGCACCCCTCTCCCAGGTTCTTTTGTTCATTCTTACATTAGCCCAGCAGGGCTCTGTGATCATGTTAAAAGGTTCTATTCCTGCCATGTCTGCATTTCTGCGGTTTCCAAATCTGCCATCCCTTTTTAAATCACCTATTGTTCATAGGCAGTGTTCCCTGAAAGCTGCACGCTTACCTCTGTGTGTCAAGTGCGCAATGTCCGGTTTGAAGTGCGCACATCCTGGGAAAGCATTTGCGCCACATGCGTTTAAATCCCGAGCGGCTCGAAAAACTGTAAGTTGCTGATTGCGGGAAGTCTGTGCACGCTGGGGCTCCTGCACTTGCCGCATTCTTTAATAATGGTGCTGGGGGCTGTTTTTGGGCCTTTGTGGAAATATTTGTTAATTTCAACACAGTCATGCGCTGCAATTAACAAATATTTTCACAATGGCCTGCAATCAGCCTCCAGCCGCGCTCTATTAAGCGAAAACATGCAGCAAGTCCAAAAGCGTTGTGCTTTTGGACTTGATGCATGTCTTGTCTTAATTAAACACGACTGCAGGCTGATTGTTGGCCATTGTGAAGATATTTGTTAATTTCCGCATATGAAGGTGAGGCAATTAACAGCAATACTTTCACAAATGCCCACAAATCAGCCCTCAGCCGTGTTCTGTTAGGAAAAGAAATGCAGTAAGTCAAAAAGCACGACTTGTGCTTTACATGTTGTGCTTTTGAACTTGATACATGTCTTTTCTTAATGAAGAACGACTGCTGGCTGATTGTAGACAACTGTGAAGATATTTGTTAATTGCAGCGCATGGTTGTGCTGCAATTAACAGCAATACATTCACAAATGCCCAAATCAGCCCGCAGTCATGCTCTATGAAAAAAAGGAATGCAGCAAGTCCAAAAGCACAACGTGTAAATTACACGTCGTGCTTTTGGACTTGATGCATGTCTTTTCCATAGCTGCCAAAGTTTATTTATGAATGTAAGTGTAATTATGAGTGACATTGAACGACTATGAGGGACACTTTCTCGCGAGTAAAATCAAGCAAGCTTTTTTCTATTTTGCACAGCTTGCTTTAGAATCAAGGCATTAAATAAAGGGCATAAATAAACTAAAGTGCATATATATTATGCAGATGATAATGGAAACATTACTCCTTCAAAAGTTGTCGTCTTTTTGCAGCTGGTAGAATATTTAATGACTATTTGAACATTTGAATATTGTGGCCTACATTGAAGAGTACCCACAGAGATATTGTTTGTCAGTTTTATTTTATTTAATATAGAGAATTCTTTCCTCAGTCAATATTATCTAAAATCATTGTAGAATTTCTACTCTGGGCAATCCCGGTCTTACTTACCCCTCCATGGTGATAGGCTTTCCTTTGAGACTCAGAGTGCATTTACTAATAGTGTGGTATAGTCCTCCACTGCAAGGTAGTTAGCCATCAATTAAATGGGTTAGCATTCATTATGATGTATTTAGAACATCTTTTTGCGGTGTTTTCATCGTGGATTTTGATGAAACCTTTTTATAAGGACTAGAAAGGAGCCCGGGGGACACTCTTCATTTCTGAGCAGTGCTACCTTCAGTATTTAGAACATCATCACATGAATATGTAACTTAATGCTTGTAGATCGCACACCTAAATTTAATGTTAAAATTGTGGCAGTACAATAAAGCTACTTCCTCCGACTTTCAACTGAATCCTAATTATTAATAATTTCAATTTTTGGCATTCAAACAAACATGAGGCAAGTATACTATTATCTTGTAGAATTAAAACCTCCTTCCTCAGCTATCATGCAGAGTTTCCCCATCTCAATTTAGTTGCCTTTCCAACTTTCACAACACCCACCTATGTATCACCATGTAATCCAGAATCGTTGACCAGACACTAATCACATCAAATACACCACTATATCCATGCACACTGGTTCTTCTATATAGTTATCTGCTGTTTTTAGTTATAAGCATACCCATGTCAGGCATATGGACAAGGAATGATGGAGGAAAATAACCCCAACTACGGGTTCTGGTGATTTCCCTCATATTGCAACTCAACAGACTCTGCTTAGGAGATCATTTACAGTTTGATGGAACGGAAGTACCACCATAAATTGGTTGAGATTCAGTGCACCAAATACCTGGACCACACACAGAGGTGGTCGAACCGTTGCGTTTCCGACTGCAGAGGATCTGCTGACTCCACTGTTGAAAGCCCCTAGTCAGCGTCCTTCCTGTACCCCAAAGGGCTTCCAGCTGTGTATGCCACATATTGGGTGGGCCTACTGAATTTTTCCTGCTTGAGGTCATCTTGTGATGTATGGCAGACTTCAAGAGAGGGGAGAGGAGTTGGCCTATTGGCTAGGGCGGGCGAGTTCAAATCTGGGGAACTGGGTTCGAGCCTCGGCAATGACGATGAACATCATTTGATTCTGGGCAAATCATTTAATCTCCCCCGTGCCTAACTAAAAAAATGTGTTCTCATGTAATGCAACTGGTGCTACGTAAAGCACTCTGATACCTGATTCGGGTCAAGTTTGAGCTATATGAAACTCTGTAAAGAGGAAAAAGAAGCAGTGAAGATAAGGGAAACATAACATCAGAAATCACACCAATTTCAGCAACAAGAAACTAAGATCTTAAAGCCGCTATAAGCACAGGAAATTGCATGGCGTCCCATTAGTTGGGATGTGAGTGAAAGAAAATGGGCTCTGTAAGATGACAGCAAAGACACATAAGATGGAAATGCAAGAAGTGCCTGTATGGGCTGCAGGATCTTTTAATTTTCACTCCCAGCATAGGCTACAACCAAAAACCATTGAAAAGAACACATTCTCTCATAGCTGCCAATTTTTTAGATTGCTTATATTTCATGTTTCCATGGTTTCTGTGTCCTTAAGAGTGACACAAGTGCCAGATGTTCGACATTTAGGGGGAGATTTGCCAAGAAGTCCCTCAACGTAGCGCAGCACACCGCGAGGCTGCGCTGCATTGCACGGCTTGTAGCGAGCAGGATAACGCCATATCTTCAGAGATACGGCTCTCCACTCCACTGTTACCTGAAAGGTGCAGGCGCGCACACCTGTCCTCCTGAGCACACAGTGCTCTGTATGAAGCGCTCACACACAGCACATCCGAGAGAGCGTTCGTGCACCGAGAGGGCAGAAAATGCTCCTGCACTTGCTGCCTTTCTTTTCTAACTAGAGCGCAGCTGTGGGGCTGATTGTGGGCCTTTTGAAAGTATTTATGCTAATCACAGCGCCAGTCAAGTGCTGCATTGAACATAAATACTTTCAAAAGGCAAACAATCAGCCCCACAGCCACGCTCTGTTTAGAAAAGAAATGCAGCAATTCTACAAACTCGAGGTGTGCTTTTAGAATCATCTGAAAGCACACATTCGTAATTTTAAACTTGATGCCTTTCTTTCCTAAATAGAGCGGGACTATGGCGCTGTGATTAACATAAATACTTTCAAAAAGCCCACAATCAGCTCTGCAGAAGCTATGTAAGAAAATAAAGGCATCAAGTATAAAAGCATAACGTGTGCTTTCAGATCCTGAAAGCACACGTGTTTGTAGACTTGCAGCATTTCTTTCTTAATGCAGCACGGCTGCGGGGCTGATTGTGGGCCTTTTGAAAGAATTAGTGACCTCAACCCCAAAATATTGGAGCTCTTTACAGGATTTATTCTTTTTTTTGGTATGCATGGCGAGTTTAATTGATTTGGCCAGATCACAGGCTGACCAGAGACTCAAAACCCATCTACTAAGTCGGCAGCTCGAGCATTAAGCACCAACCTCTACCAAAAGAACGCAAGTATTTTCAATATTATATGCAACTTTATGCAACAAACAACCATTGACAAAACTAAGTCCTGGCTTGTTGTAGGTGTAATGTTACTTGTATTATATATCTGGATGCAATGACAGAAGAAGCAAAATATCAGTTGGGTGGCACACTATTCTAAGCACAGGTTTTTGCTTAATTGCTTTTAAGCCATGCCCTTAATTGCATCGGTCACGCCCCTTTGATAAACCCAGAGTTTTTTTCATTCAACTTAAAGCCCTGGTCTACATGCGCAGTCGGGTTCTTGGCGCACATAGCCTTGGCTGCAGCGCTCAGAGACCTTACTCCGCAGCACATAGAGGGAAAAAATTAGAGGGAACATTGTTCATAGGTTGCTGAAAGTCGAGCATACGTTCCCGCCAACACCTTTCATTATGCCACAGTAAGATCTCAACTTTGTTCTCACATTTCTGATGTGTGCCCCCTTCAAGCCATGTTACAACTGTCCACTCAGACTTCTCAACATCAAAGCAGCTTTCCTCATGGCGATAACGTATGCCTGGAGGGTTAGTGAGTTACAGGCACTGTCAGCACTTCCTACGTACATTAACATCTACCCAGACAAGCTTGTCCATTGTACTAGAGCATCATTTTAACCGAAGGTGGTAACTCCCTTTATGTAGGCCAATACATCACTGCCTACCTTTTACCCTCTGCTTCCCCGCTCTAAAGAAGAGGAGAGATTCCATTGGCTGGATCCAAAAAGAGTATTGTCGTTATACTGTGACGGCACAAAAGGGTTCCGGGTGGACAATCGACTCTTCATAGGGTACTTCGGAGCAAAAAGGGAAAGCGCTGCTGAAATGGACCATCCCATCATAATGGATAGTGCTGTGCATCAAGATCTGCTGCACATTGTCCAAAACATAACCTCCTGAAGGCTTGCAAGCTCCTTAACCCAGAGCCAAGGCTGGGACCACTGCTTTAGCTTGCAGAGTTCCTGTCCTAGATAGCTGTCAGGCAGCAACATGGTCTTCCTTGCACACGTTTACGAAGCACTTCCGACTAGGCAGTCTGGTCTGGCGGTCACTTTACCCTTTGTGTCCTACAGGAATTATCTGATAGAGACGTCTAGCCGCAGATTCCTCAACTTAAAATATCTCCAGACGTCAGACTGGATCCGGAAAACTTTTTGCAGCAGCACCTCTGCGCGCTGGGGTCAGCGCTGCGCGTCTCCGCCCTAAAGTCATCCACGGACGACGTCAGCGGAGCCACATATAGACCAAAACCCCCAGAGCGCTGATGTCAGTTTTTCTTCTTTTCCACGTCCCATCGTGGGGCCAGGAAAACCAGAGGTTCCTTGGCCTGTTTTTAAGCCCTTTTTTGCGCCTTGGGCGTCTTGGGACAGGGTGCAATGCCTTCGGGTTTTAAAGCATGCGAGACCTGTGCACATCAAATGTCTGCCACGGATCCGCATGCGATTTGTATGTGGTGTCTAGGAGTGCAGCACGACTACGAAGAGTGTGACGCCTGTCAACAGATGAGACCAAAATCCTTGAGGGAGAGTCGTGTGAAGCTGCTGGCCACTGACTGTCCGGTCTTGCGATGCCGCTCTCCCTCTCAGGAACGGGCCTGCTCGCGAGATTGTTCCCGCGAACGTAGTTTGGAGACAGGTAAGCGCAAGCATAAGTCACGCTGCTCTCGGTCTTTACCAGACACAAGCTTACAGGAGTAGTCTTCCTCATATCCACCCTTTCCGGGTGTAGGAGCAACAAGGACCGAGATGAAGGCATTCTCAAGGACTCTCCAGTCTTTCTTCGGGTCACCCCCTCTCCCTGGTGCGCCTTCGGGTCCCACAGAGGAGGAAGGCACCAGCTGTGTGCATTGACTCCCGTTCCGGAGTCGATAAGGCGGAGGGACAGGTCCCCTGAGGGGTGTCCCAGGCGTCCGTCCAGCCCACCCGTACAGTCTCTGCATAGCCCTGTGCAGCTCCCTGCGCAGATGTCTGCTGCGGCATCAGGTTTGACCCCCTGTCTAATTCTGTCCTCCATGCAGGTGGACGCCCATACGACGCCGGCTGGGCGTCTGTCCATGGAGGAGAGAGAGTTGCTGTCGGACTGCGCCCACATAGAATTCCCCCTGGAGGTTCTCGACGTCGATATGACACCGTCTCTGCGTCGGTGATGTCCTCTGGGTTCACCTCCCTCGCAGTCATTTCAATGCCCCTTGATGTAGGTGCCTAGCGTTCCATGGCCTTAGGATCAACCTTCGGTTCCTCCACCCCTACTTTCTAGTGGGCGAGTTAGCCTCCAACCATCCCCAACAGATGGTTTATTGTCGCCACCCAGAATAGCAACAGAGGCTAGTGCGGCTTTCGCACAGGCAGTACACTGGGCTGCAGATATTATTCATTGAAACCCCCTGAAGTTTCATTGGCCTCTGATCCTTTACTGGACCTCCTTCACCTTGAGCCTTTGGACGTTGCGCCCCTGCTGCCCCTTGGTGGGGCTTTGTTTGACAAAGCAAAACGAAAGGGTATGATGGACGGAGTGTTGAACATTGCGAACACTCACCCCCAGTCAACTGATCTGGGTTTAATCCATCATTCTTTAGCTCACTCCGCCACCCTAGTTCAGACATGGCCATATGCAAGTCAGTCTGAACCTGTGCCTCATGGGAACAGTTCAGCCCAAACTGCCAAGCCATGTCTTCCCTGGACCGGAAACGAGCATCCTGGGACCGGTTTCTGGCTAATCTGTCATCATCAGCCAGGCTAGCTTGAATCCAGTGACAAAGTGAACAAGGGAGCCACGCCTGGGCATACCCTGCTAACTTAGGGTGACCAAGGCTTTGTTTGACATCCTGCTGGCACCTTGGCACGGCCCTCCTCTAGTGATCCTGTTGAACAAGCCATTGCTCGCTGGCATCGTCCAGCCCCAAACAATCCTATTTGCTTCTCCCTGCACCCTAGAGCTCAGGGTCTGGCTGTCCAGGCGACTTTTGACCTGCAACCTTCTTTCGCTCTGCCGTTGCTACCTCCCATTAGGGAGTCTAGCTGGATGGAGACATGTGCTCTACACATTTTTGCCTCCACCAGTGCGACCATCTGTGCCTTAAACACATCTTGCGTGCTCGCACATGCTTATTTTGCCCTTTGGGACTTGATTGAGCAACTTCTTCCTTCTCACCCAGAAGGGCCCGGGCTTCTCCTTGATGGACGGGGAATGGCACAATTTTCCCTTCGATCGGTCATAGACACTACAGACTCTGTAGGGAGGCCAATGGCCCAGTCAGTTGCTCTGCGCCGCCATGCATGGCTGCGTGATAGTAGTTTTCCCGAAAATGTTCGGGACGCTCTTCGGGATCTGCCATTAAATGGCGTTGACCTTTTTGATTGTCATGCTGATTCAGCGGTGTCCCACCTCATGTCTGGTCTCCTGTAATTCTCTGGCCCCTGTGGCCTAGCCTTCTTTTTCATTTATTTGACTTTCTCATGCATACACAGTTTTGCCTTGTTTGTTGGAGATCCTGGGTGCATAAGATAATACCCAGATTGTCCTAAGCGGCTATTTCACTGTGTTTGCCTTTGTTCAGTACAGCTGATTCTGTCTTCCTTTCAGTCCTCTGTTGGTGAGTTTCACTCAAGGGGAGCCCCCCTACCGCGGTTAAGACTTACCCTATGTGGGATATTTGTTAGCTATTATGTAGCTGCCTTCCTACACGGACGGCTCGGTAGGCTGCTATGGAGTCTTCCTCACAGATGTGTTTCTGGAATTCAGCTGTCCTCCTTTTCTGCTGTTAAGCGACCACAGGTTGGTGTCGCTCTACTGCACTCTCAGTCGGCGTCTATGATTAGTCCATAGTATTTCAATGCATCTCTAGATGTTCACTACCGTGAGGCTTCTGCCTCTCCCAGGGGTGTTTTTCAGCTTCGCTGTGCTCCTCTGTCAGTGTTGGCTGCTCTCCTTTTCGCCAGCCACTGTCCCTTGAGACACCTTGTTCTGTCTCGTTCCGGGACAGTTCTTCTGCGACTGACGCCCTGTTATCGTATAGTGCCAGGGCAGAGCCTGGTAGTGTGGTCCACCCTGGCCCCCCTGCACCCCCCCCCCATTCGCAGAGTTGCGTGGCACAACTTTTCAGTGTCTGTGCGTACTGTGAGTGCATCCTGATATGTTCGCTGTCATAGGGTGCCTACTTTCCCTTTTATTCGCTTTTGCAGTGACTGTGTCTACCGCCCACTCTACGGGATGGGTAGTGCCTCTCGTCCTTCAGCTCTGTCTGGACTCATTTATAGGCGGTGGCGACTTTGCCACGTACTTCTATGCTGTACACAGCCTTGTGCCCTCATTATCTGGACACTTCCCAAGCACCAGTTTATTCTGATTTTTCTGCTGCTTTCAGTGCAGGTGTTTTCCATGCCTCTACTTAAGGTCCCTGCTGTCACACTCATTGGCAGTGTTCCTTTAGGTTACTTGCTGCCTTGGGGGGGGTTGCGGGGGGGGGGGTCTTGTCTGTACATGCTTGGACCATTATGTTGGTCCCGACTGTTTCTACTTTGGTTGCTCAATCTCCTAATCTATTTAGCGGGGGCCGTGGCTCCTTCGAACGAGTAGCTGATGTCGCTTACATGTCTAGACATGGTTCTGTCCAACTCTGCTCCAGATGGCTGTTGGTACTTATGGCGTACCCTTATCTTGTTTTATACAACACATCCTTTTAGATGTGTATCCTTCCTAATGTATATCTGCTTTGTGCTTCTCACAGCAGGGCCATGCATGCCAGGTTCATTGCTGCGGTGTCTGTGGACTTTGTACCGGTACTTACTAGCCATGGGGCAGCATCCTGCCATTACTGCCCCATGTATCTTTGCAGGTGCAGGTTCAACAGTGCTTTTTCCACTGTTCTGCTTGCTCGACCGGTATGCGCTTATTCTGTCATACTGCTTTGTCCTCTCTCTGTTACTGCGTCCTGTCGACACATCTGATCCTGTGGATCCCTCGAACCCTAGGCTTAGTTTTACGAAGTTCTGAACTCTCACTTCAACACGGGCATTCTGGCACTGTGCTTTCCTTCTCTCAACTCTGTATACACAAGGGGGTTTTTATGCTGTTCTTGACTTCTTGTGGTGCCTTTGCCTCTCATTGTTTTCCGCTCTCTTCGGAGCTTCATGGTCTGGTGGTCGCTGCACTGACATAGCTGTCCCAACTTTGTTCAGTCACCTGGCTGACAGCACCGTTTGCATGGTTAGCATTGTTAACGGCTAAGTTCTCTGGAACTTGGTGGGATTCAGTCGCAGACCCGCCTCCTCTATGGGTATGTCTTTGGTATCTATTATAAGTTAAGCATTCTGCGGCTTGACGTCTCTATCAGATGAATGAGTTACTTACCTTGGGTAACGATGTACCTGGTAGAGACCTAGTCTAGCCGCAGACTCCTTAACACCCACCCATTGGGCATTTGGCATTTGCCTCCCGGGTGGTTTTTCTTTCTGCAAAGTGACATTTTTCACTCCTCTCCAGAATGCTTCATTCTGTTTTACCTGCTTTTACACCCTTTCTCTTTTTTTTTGTTTAGTAATGTTTATAGTATAAATGTTGTCAGAAATTAAAGGGCCCTCTTTTTTTGGGTTAAATATATATTCAAAATGTGATAACCATTGTTCCGGTAATACTATGGTCTCAATCTTAATGGCTGACTCCTCTTTGAAAAAGGGATGGTATTACGTCTTCCAGAATAGTATAGAATCTCCTGTCTTTGTCGCCTGGACCAACTTATCCCAAGCGAATTCCCTAATTTCTACTTTCCTGGTATTTTAGCTTAGCTTAAGGTTTTTACGTAGAGTACTCACCATTCCCTGTCCCTAGGTCTGGTTTTAAAGCTGCTTTTAGTTACTGATTTATTCTGGTTCATTTTTGATCAAAACATCGTGGATGGGAGGAAGCATGTTTCTTATTCTTGGATTTTAAATCTACAGAAATAGTGCCCACTATATCACAGAAAGCAGTTATGACAAGTAAATCCGATGAGGATCCCTCAAGCAGATGGAAATATCTTCTTGGCTTTTTTGGGCCAAGTTGTCCATGAATTCTAGAGGGTTGGCACCTGACCATTTTATAGAAGTGCCATTTTCTCCCTGGGTTTTGATATTAAATACTATACAAGTCTTCTAGATGCTTTGATGTAAGCTTCAACACCAGTGATAATTGCCGATGGTCACTAAATGGGCTTATCTGTACTTCAAAGTTTTCTACTATACCCTTACAATTTCCTGAGATCAAGACATGATAAATATTTGATTAGGATCGTGCTCCTTCATAAGTTTGAATAGCGATTTCGCCCTTTTTTCCAGGTAGCTCCAAAAGTTCTAGATTGTATTTATACATTCAGGTATTCATGGTATCCCCATATGCGTTATGAGGGAAGTGGGAGCAAAGGTCGCCCTGTTCATCCCATGATAGTGTTCTCCGTTTAAATTTTACAATTCCTACTGTTAAAATCAACCAGCCAAATAAGAAGGTAGTCGCCCCCCCCCCCCCCATGCCCATTAAAATGTCTAATTCCTCCTCTAAGGAGAAAACTACCTTGTATTTGGTGCTTTCAAAAATATTATTGTAGAAATGAATGATTATACATTGGTTCCCTTTTGTACAAAGATATAAAAACCGAAAAAAACTGTGAATTAGTATAACATTTTTTTAGAATTAACTGCGATGTAACCGAGACCAAAACTATCAGGCCTCCTTTGGCTCTCCCTAACTTTTATGGAATAGCTATGGTGGAAACCGTTTTAAAAACATCAATACAAAAAAGTTCAGTGCACCAGGTTTCTTGAAGGAGTATTAGTGAGCAGTTATTTATCGCCATAAGCCATTCTCTATTTAATTTATTTCTCACCCTGGGCACATTCCATGCCCTATAATACAATGGTGCCTGCGTTGCTGATAAGCTGCTGAAACGGCACCAGCGCAGGGGGAAAGGACATGAATACACTGTATTGGATATATATATGGTGCATTACTTTCTTTCAAAATGACGTAGGGCAGCAAAGCAAGGTGATTTGCTGCGGTGCCCTATGCCAAATACCCAGAAATATGCCCCATATTTCTTTTTTTCTTCTTCTTCTTATTAGTACCTGGTATAATACAATACAAAAACCAATATTATATATTTATATTGCAAAAACTCTGGGTAATACAAAAGTTTGGTGTGGGAAGTGAAACGCTGGCTGTGTAACCTTAAACTAGAAGCTGGTGAAGCGAGCTCTCTCCATTTTAAAAGGAGAAAGTGAAATGTCTGCATAAAACCCCATTGCCTGATATCTATTTAATGTAAACTAATAATGGCATATGATGAGTGATTGAAACTCTCTTCAACGCTCCTTGGCCCCTTCCTGACCTGGCCGCCTCTCCTGGCAGCAGTAAAGGGGGTGGGGGTTTTGTGAGAATTTACAGTATCTAACACAATAAATTATCTTCCCTGATAAACAGCTTTCACTGGATTGTTAGCTTTTATAAATTAAGGGCGAAGCTCGGCCTGTGGTCCTGTGTCCCCCCCCTTGAAGCCGGATCCCCAGGAGGATATATGTACACGCAACACCTTCCAGGGGAGCGGATTCTGTAGCAAATGTTTTGTAATGCAAAAATGCAAAAAATGCTATGCAAAAAAAGAGCTATGACACTGACGGCATTTAATGCGTCCAAGCGCAATAAACCAAAAAATGTTAAGACCTGTTGCACAGAAGGCAGAGCTGCTGTTTATTTAGGCTTAAAAAAGCGCCTGGGTGGGTTGGGTTGGCAACAAGATTGTGGGAAACCAATGTGCAGCGGACGGCAATGGGGGGGGGGGGGGGGTGTTTAGAGAAGGGGTCGTGTTTTGAAAGGTATAGACAGTAGTAAAATATCAGACTGTGGGAGGGGGATTGACTGGGAAGGGTGGGGAATACATAGGAGGAAAAGGGTAGGGGGAAAAAGAGGGATTGCAGAGGCTTGCACTCCTGAGTGCATGATGAAAAGGGACAAAAAAGGACCTGCAAACTGTGAGAGGTCACTGGCCAAAGGAAGCAGTAATTGGTCCATGCTCCATGGCATGGAAAAAGACTGCAGAGAATACTGAAAACCAGGAGAAAGCCGGAGAGGAGGGGAAGGCTCTGACCAATAGAAAGCAAGGAAACTTGAGTGACGTGGTAGCCAACCAATGGCAGGTTACGGTAAGTAACGAGCAAGTAATTTGCAGGCACTAAGCCCCATTTTAAGAGTTTAAGAAAAGAGATTTCGCAAGAGCTGTACATATGAAACGTACAATGGGGAGTACATTATCAATAGCTGATTATCAACATCAGATACAGTGTTTATGAATAGTTCCCAAGAGAGCATAGCTTAGAGAAATAGTCCTCTAAAATGCAGCAGGCTGATGTAATGCATGAAACTGCTTCCCATAGTTTGACTAGATTGAAAGGCTCGACAAGCATAGAGGCCACAACCGGTCTATTCCAGCAACTTGCAACTAGGCATGTTTGTTTATGGGCCTATTTCCCAGACATGATGCGAAATTAATTCACTTACATCTACGACTGTGACAGCATGAAAGGAATTGAAATTAGGCCTGCTTCTACTTGCTTAGGTGGAAGCCTAAGATGTACACAGAGTTCCAAGTGCAGGCCTAGAATAGAAGGCAATTTGGACATAGTGGTTGCAGGTTAATTGCCAACATGACTGAAGATATTGGCAATTTGTTCTGTAAGAGTTAGGGCACAAGAGGACTGCTGCATTAAAGGGATGCTTGAAGACCTTGGACGTAACGTAAAGTGTTTTGGAAACGTATTCAACTTTCCCTCTCTGCACCTGCCTTCTTTCATTACTTTATCTTTCAGTATTCTCGTTCAAACAGTCTTTTGTTCAATGCAGGAGTGGTGGCCAATGCTCTGTTGCGCACATATTGCATTAATCATAAGCATGTGCAGCATGCTAAAAATGAATGCTTAAAAATGTACATTGGTTTTAAAATCACTGCTAGGGATAAACTAAAAGCATGCATGTTGACTAAATAAAGCAGCTCATTTTCTAAACAGCAAGTTGATGAAGTTATTTTTTTTTTAACATGCTTATCTTTGCCAGGTAGTCTACTGAAATATTTTTCAGTTCATTTATGAGATAATGCTCTAATTGGAACCTCCCTTGCTGTAACTAGAAATTTGATCTGTGTATCATTATCACAAAAATGCTCCTAATCCTATTTTGCTATGATTATAAAGAATGCTGGCATTCTGTATGAGTTTTAATGGCAGGGTGATGATATTCCGATTACAGAGCCAAGTACGAGCTCCAGACATGCAACATTATCTCTACTACCTTTGAATGTTGTCCATCCTTGCTTGCATCCCTAGTCCCCTCTTTGCCACGTAGACCGGCAACAGCACTGTTGTCTACGCAAATTGGTGTTCACATGTCTGGTTATAACTGAGAACAGAACTGTTGTCTGGAGAACAGACTTTGTTTCAAGTTCTGTGTTCAACCACAGGAAAGGCAAGCAGCTGTGCCTGTTGAAGCCTGGTATGGAGGTGTGTTTATTCAGATTTTCATGGTGGTAGCAGTACACATTTTTCTGCACATTGAACGTCTAGTTGGAGGTTCTCCCCACATGTTTTGTTTCAAGGAGGACATTGTGGTACCTTTGCATTTCTATTTGAAGTTACCTGTCTGCTTTGACATAGTCTCCATTTCAATACTATTACTATTCTCTTATGTAATTCATCTTTCTAGTGTTGTGTTGGAGAACCTAACATTTTCTAGCTATCGTGAAGGAAGGTTTCGATTAAGGACGTGGAGCTGAGGATTTCGCTTATCTCTTAAATTTTATTTCCACTCAGCAGCCTTAACACTTTAATACAAAGACTACATATCCCATGTAAACAACATCAATGAACAGCACTTCCTCTTTCTTCGGGCAAAACACGCATCAGCCCTCTTTTCTATCAATATTCTTGATTCTGATTCACAAGATAACCAGCATCGGACATAATTGACATAGCATATGACATTATTCCACAACTTGAGAAAGCAACCGTACCTGTTGTCGAAAAGTTAGCCTTTGACAACCAATCGGATTATTGTGACCGTGTTCACCCATTGTCAGCATTAAATGATAACCCTCTGAAACCAGCTTTACTTATCCAAAGCATTAATTCCAGTATATATTGGGAGGATAAGGAAAGAACGACTGAAATGGGTGGGGGGGGATCATCCTCACCTCCGTGTCTTTAATAGAATTAAAACTTTCCTTCACGGTAGCTAGGAAATGTTTTATTCGCTGTCTGGACCAGAGGCTCTGATTATGGTTGTTCAAAACTGATTGACAACCAGAAAAGCCATGCTCGTGATAGGCTTGAAGTCGAAAGTCTTAAAAGTGGAGTCTGAGGCCCAATCCGCTGATCTAAGGATGTCCTGGGGACGACTACTTAAGGAGAAAGCTTCCGAAGCCATATATCCCCTGGTGGAGTGAACTCTAAAGGCCACAGTATCAATACCTGCTCCCTGGAGCACCCATCTCACCCAACGGTAATCGTAGTGGCAGATACTGGTTTGAATGGTTCCTTCAGCGACAGAAAAAGTTGAGACAACCCCAGAGGGCGATATTCTTCAGTCATGGATTTATATGCCCCGAGACACTGCACCACACACAATTTCTGGTGACCCGGAAAAGCCGGATAATGGACCACTCTGGCATTAGACTTCATTCTTTGAGCAATCGTGAAAGAGACCCCCTCCGGGGTGAACATAGGTGAAGTGATTTCCAAGGCTCTGACATCTGACACAAGTTTACAGTAGATATGTCAAAGGTGGACAGGAGATGAGACAAAGGACTACCTAGCTTCCCAGTGAGCTATCTCGGGGAAAGGTAAGAATTATTTGGCCAAGATTGCAGTAGTCTTAGTTATACATTAACATCCCACAAAGAAGAGTATTTTGAACGAGGGGGAGGAGACAGACGGTTGCCCCTCAACAATCTACATACCAGTGGATGGTCTCCTGTCGGGACCTCATCTATGGGAATGTGCCGCTGAGATTGCTGATCTACTCTCATTAATCGAGCGATAAGCCAAACCTTTGTCGACCAATTCTGTCAGGTAATTGACTATGTACTATATCTGACCCCATGGGATCCAGACCCTGTTGCAAACACCATGTGACCACTTTTGCCATGCAGATCTATATCATTTGACTGTAGATTCTGCCCACACTTTCCTGATAAGGGAGGAAGCCCTCGCTAAAAGGTCTAGGATTTCCCAACTTCACCTGTAATTTTCCAACTCGTAAGTTTGAGGGTTCCCTCTTGAACCAGAGGGTGCATCTTGCCGTTCGAGTCAGTCAGCTGATATAGAGTCAGGCAAAGTTGGATTGGATAATCCATAGAAAGTTCCAGGAGAACTGGAAACCAGACTTGAGACTAACAATGTGGCGTCGCCAAGGTCACTTCTGCCACCTGACCAGTGCTGGGAGTCTGGGTATCCTGGAGAATGGTGGAAACACATACCCCCAAAATAGACTCTAATCTTGCAGGAAGGCATCTGTCGCTTCCGCAAGTGGTTCTTCACACCCAACTGAAAAACTGAGGAATCTGATAGTTGAGTTGCGACACAAAGAGACCCACTTAACATGGCCCACACAGAGTCATCAGACTTTGAAAAATCAGGGGATTCAGCTTCCTGGCGCTGTCGTCCTGCAGGTATCTGGAGTGTCAATCTGCCGTCTGATTGAGACTCCCGGGCAGGTATTCTGCTGTGATAGATGGCTTGACGTACCGGCCGTTGGGCGCCTTAGTTCAGATATACAAGGCCCAGGCGAGGGGAGCAATTATGTATGGGGCTGAACTGTGGGGGCACATGCCTTGTCATAGCCTTTCTGTAACAGAAAACAAGTTTATAAGAAGGGTGGCTGCTCTCCCCCCGAGCACTCCGCTTCTTCCACTGAGGCTTGATTTAGGATTACGGCCTCTAGCGGATGAGATAGGCCTGAGACCCATAGCCTTCTGGCGCAGGCTATGGAGTAGTAACGATCTCACGGATTACAGGGCAGAATTGGCCGAAATACTGAAACACCCCAAGGTGCTTAGTGTCCCCTGGGTTAAAAATATCCAAGCCATCTGTATGGATTTGGGGCTTCCTGATCTATGGACAGACCCGGCCACGGCAGCACCCAATATTTCTAAGAAGTCTCTGTCGAATCTATACTACCAACATAAACTGGCAGGGGCTATAGCTGCCCAACCAGACGGGTCTTTGTCAGCCGTGTTCCTGCAATGCAAGGACACTTATAAGTTTGAAAAGGTTCTGGACCCTATTTTTCCCTTACTGGCAAGAAGACTATCTCCAGTGGCGGTACGGCACGCTACCCCTCCGGTCTTTTACTAGCCGATGGTCGCCGGCTGCCCCCAGCAAGTATTGCCCTGTGTGCGAGGATAGGGAGGAGAACGACCTGCATGTGGTCTTTTTTTGCCCAGCCTATAGGGCAGCTAGAAAGTATTGGCTGCTTCCGTTGATAAGGAACATGGGTGGCAGGGAATACGCACCAATGTACAGGGTTTTAAAAACTGATGTTACTGGCCCAACTGTTTTTGCACTTTCTAAATTTTTTACCAATGTGTGGTTTACACGAAACCGTTTTTTAAAGAATGTTGGGTAGTGACTGAACTTTTTTAAATTCACTATAAAGATGTTTATCCCTGTATTGAACTCTTTCAGCGTATCCATATTTTAAATGTAAAGTTGTTGGAATATGTGTTTTTCCTTCTTTGTACTGTGCATCTTTTATGACCAAATGGTCGAAATAAAGATTGAAACTGAAACTGATAGATGGCTTGTGTACTAGGCAGTAGGTTCAGAAATCTTGATTCTTGTGTCCCCCAAATAATTGAGATCTCACTGTGGAGATACTGTCAATCTTAGATGTATGACGTTACAACGCATGCTTTTACCACGCATGCCTTTACAACGCGGTTTTTACAACGCATGCCTTTACAACGCATAGTGCTTTGGGGCGCTAGATAGTGAATAGTTTAATTTACTATTCCAACTCCAGTCCCCGTGGATAGTAGGGAAGGTGTTGGATAGTAAATTAAACCTATTCCCTATCCTAGAGCGCCCCCCAGCGCAATGCGCTGTAATGGTTTGCGTTGTAAAAGTTGCGTCGTAAAGGCACTGCGTGGTAAAAGTTGCGTTGTAAAGGATGTTTCCCATCAATCTTCAATAAAATCGCACAGGACACTTTGTTGACCACCAGACTCTTAATCGCAAAGGATCCAGACGGGCGTTCCAAGCATTTGATGTGTAGACACCTAGTGTTTTAACAAATGACCGCCTGTGCTGTTATCCCCACAATGAGCACCCCAGCCGTGTTGACTGGCGTCTGACTCAGTCACCAGATCCGGGGCAGAGCTGAAGATGGCCCTCCTGTTCCAGGTCTGTATATGTTCGAGGTCCCAAAGGAGCTCCGTGCGAGCTTCCAGCGAAAGGAAAATTTCCTGTATACGTCAGGCCCGATGTAGGAGCGGCGACTTCAGGCGTTGTTAAGCCCGGTCGTGCAGTGGGCCTAGAAAGATCGGCTGAATTGAGGACGACAGAATGCTGACGATCCGGGATAAGTGGCGTAGGGAAAAACTTTACCTTGCCAAAGTCTGTTGAAGTTCTCTGTGAATCGAAAGTATCTTCTGTTGGGGTAAATGATGGTGTTGTAGAGTATCTACTTTGCAACCCAGGAAAGTTATGCATTGTACTGGCACACCTTCTGATTCCAGATCGTTCAAGAGGAAACCTAGATCCTGCAATACAGCCCGAGTCATTAGGAGATGAGAAAGTAATATTACCTTCTCCTGATGTACCGGAAGAATGTCTTCCAGGTACACTATGAGATGTACGCCCCGCACCAGAAGCCATTCCATGACTGCCCTCAGCAGCTTGGTGAAGCACTTAGGTGCTGAAGACCGACTGAACAGCAGACAGGTGAACTCGTAAGTGTGCCAGTCCCACTGAAACTGTAGAAACAGTATGTTGGTAGGAAATATCGCTACAGTCAGGTAGGCGTCCTTTAGATCGAGCTGTCCCATCTAATCGTCTAGTAATGAAACATCTCAGAGAAGGTGCATGCCTTCCATTTTGAACTGGCTGTATAGCACACATTGATTGAAATCTCGACGATTGATCACTGACCTGAACCCCTTGTCTCTTTTCTCCTAAAAATAAGTTGCTCAGGAACACCTTGGGATGAGGCTCGAGGGAACAATGGCGCAGGAGGTTGTGCACCACTCTGTTTACCACTGGTTTTCCATCCTGGGACAAAAAAAGACTGTGTCATGAAACCTGGTTCGGTGCCCTGTGGAGCTCTATTTGAAAACCAGGCGCAGTTTGTAGTACCCATGCATCTCGTGTAAAGTACTCCCACTTGTGGCTCAACCATTGCATTCGATCCTCCTTGTCCCATCCCCCCCCCTCCGACCCCTTCCACTGGTAGGAAAAAGAGGGTATTCCTTACCGGTGGATCCACTTAATGCATTGCTGGCTCCGCAGAAGTTGCCCTTCCGCCACGTCTCCTGCCACGGCCTCTCGAGGGATAGAACCCTCCTAACTACCTCTGGTCTTGCCACTTCATGGAACGTATTGTCTGGAGCTTGTGGGGGTTGGTATTGTATGAACGGCCAAAGGAGAGCACCCTACCTCTTTGTCCTTCTTCTCAAATTAGCTGGCTAAAAAGACCTTCTTTGGAGTTTGCTGGGCCTTGTCTAAGGGAACGTGTTGACCCTTTTTAAAATTTTTGATGAATTTTGTGATAAACATTGCCAATCTAGCATTAATCTCTGGGGTACTTGCCACTTCATTCGCCTGGGATGGTTGGGACGCATTCTGCATTCTGGCGACTGCGGACCTCTTGGTCCATAGGCTTCCTAAAGCGGTTAACCACGTAAGAAGGCCCTGGTATCCAATCTGCTGAGCGGGGTGGTTTATATCCTCAAGGTTAAGCATGTCTTAGATCTCTGCAGAGTCATGGCTCTGAGGATCCACTGTCTGCTCGGGTCTGGGTCATTATACACGTCCCCATCTGGGTCATCCGTGTTGTCTATGGTATTGTCCTCTGCCCCTCTCGAGAGGGGGGGGGGGGTCCTAAGTGTATTGCCCTGCTGGGAATCCTCTTGCACTTCATCATCCAGGCGCTGCTTAAAGGCCAGGGGCAGCCTCTCAAAGGCTTAAAGAGGTAGCAGTGTTGGGGGCCCCTGCACGTGCCTTGGCTCAGCCTTTGCACTTTGAAGCCCCTTTTGCGCCAGTAACCGGTTCTTCAATTCTTGCTGTGAGGAGACCGGTCTCTCCAGGGACGGAGCAATGGCATCTACCAATTTCATGTGAATGTGGAGCGGAGTGCGCTGTTTCACCATGGGGTCTCAATTATCGAAACTCCCCTGCCGTTGTGTTCAGGTGAAATTGGGTCAAACCTATAGTGAGCACTAAACAGTTGATTAAACTTCGGTTCTAGGGGCCATGGCTTGTTTGTTGTAAGCCTCCAAGAGACACTGCCCAAAAGACTGTAATTGCTCCGCGGCCTAACCGCACACTGGAGCCAAGAGTGAAAGGAGAAACCCTAATGTTAAGTGGCAGCCCTAAACCAGCCTCGTTGGTCAGGTGCGTGCTGAAAATGACAGTCCGCTTCTAAGGAAGCTGTCCATGCTGAAAGGCAACGAGTAATGTGAGAGGAAACCCTCTCCTCCTTTGGAGCTGCGTGCAAGTGCCAGGCCCCCTATCTGAGACCGTGGCGCTCTGGAAGACTCTTCTGTGAACACTGCGAGAAATGAAAGCGCTTAAGGAGGGAGACCGCTCCCGACTAAAAGTAGGGTGTGTATGCGCTAGCGCTTTTCCCCGCATGTCGCCTCTGAAATACGGGTCGTGACACCCACCCCATACCTAACCCACCCCTCCCCCAAAATACCCCCCGCAACCTCTACGCGAACACCTTGCAGAGAAACTGTGCGGAACATGGCAGGGGCTGCCAGAAAGCTGGGAGAAACCAAACCGGCGTCCTTGCCCTCAGTCATGCCGGCGGTTGCTCCTGGTGATTGGAAGACTGTGCTCATGATCGCCTGATTTCAACCTATTAGTGGACTGCCACCACAGTCTTTCTATATCTGAAAGGACTGATCATTCCTGTGACTGATGCTATTCCCTCGCTGAATGCGGGGCAAATTAATTCTCCTTATCAAACAACAAAGAACCTGAGGTCATAGAACAATAAAAGGCTGCAGATCAACATCCTAAAACTTTTTATTGAACTGGCTCCTCTTTCATCAATACATTAAACAGATTGTAGCGGTTAGAGACATACACATTGTGTTAGTAACACTTGACCAGTGTGCAATGTTACATCACAGAAGGGTGAATCGTGTACAGTTATCTCTTGCAATAGTCAATCGTAGTATTCATCATCTACGGTGCAGTAGGTCACTGAAGGGCCTTGCCCCCTCTGCATAGTTGTCCTCACCCCAGGTCTAATGCACGCTATGCTTGCCATGGGCCCCATATTTTTCCCCATTTTTAACCCCTTCCATGCTGGTGACGAACCCCAGCCGTCATGCACTACGGTGCTCGTGTGCTGATGACGGCTGGGGTTCGTCATGGCCCGCCCGTGTTCGGCCGGCGGCCGCACACGGGAAAAATCGCGGCCGCATCGAAGGGGTTAAATGCACCCCCTACTGCAATAGATTTTCTTCCGACCTCTTGCACCAGTCTAAGTCCTTTTTCTAATCAGCTACCACTGGTAGGAGCCTCGATCCCCAGTTCCCTGCAATATTCCTTTTGAATACCCTCGTGGCCAGTGCTAACCATAGTAGAGCATGTCTGGGCCGGTGTGCCTCCCAATGTATCAACAGCAGCAACCCTTTCGCCTCATGAGGGACCTCTACTGAGAGTACCAGCGACATGGTAGCAGTTACTGCCTCCCAATATCCGCAAATCCGTAGGCACTCCCAGAGGGTATGGAAAAAGGAGCCCTCCTGCCCACACCCCCTCCGGCATAGATGGTCTCCCACCCTTCTCATTCTGAGTATTAGACTGCAAGAATAATATGTTCTGTGGAGAATCTTCAGTGCGTTAATCTTAATCCTGCACGTGCCTCTATCTTTTTGGGTACCTGAAGAGCTTTTGTTCATTCCTCATCTGTGATGTCACTGAAGTCATCCGTCCACTTTGCTCTCAGAGGTTCTAGTGGGTCCGGTGAATTATTTATCAACTTTTTATATATCACGAAGACCCCCTGTTTTGGGATAGGGTCTAGTATTACACATTCCTCTAAGGGGAAGGAGTTGGAGAGACCACATCCCTCCTGGATGTGCACTTAGTGTGTGGCTCAGCCTGTAGTAAATAAATGTCTGAGACGCCGCCAGATCAAACTCTTGCCTTTGGGACTCCAAGGAAATGAAGGTTCCACACATCCCTCAAGTGCTCAATGCCTATTGTCGCCCATCCCGAGAAGCCTGTTAAGTTTGAGACTTCTGACAATCTGTCACTCGACCAAAGTGGGGTAATATCCGTCAATATACCATGACTTCCGACGTGGGTCTCTGCTTCTGTCCAGGACTGGACTACAGTGACCGTGTGGACGGGAAGAGTTCTCCTCCTTTTCCAGCTGTACTAAATGGCTTCATAGTTTTTGCCTAGCCTTGCCTCTGTCAACCCTGTAGGCAGGTTCACCCCAGTCCACAAACACCCACTCATTAATCGCTATCATTTGTGAGGCCCAGTAATATAGTTTCTTTGGGACCGCTAGCCCTCCTCAGATATTCCTCTCTGTACCTTCTTCAAGTCGATCCGCTGGGTATCTCCGCTCAATAGCGTCCGAAGCTTCTGACTCTATTAAAGAAGGTCGGGGGAACAGGGAAGGGCGTGTTCTGTAATGCATTTGAGTCTTGGTAGGGACATAATCTTGTGTAGGGCGGCTCTACCCATCAAGGTTAGAGGGAGGGTACGACAATGCACGAATTGCAAGACCAGTCATGTGATCTATGTGATCACATGCCCATGTGACAAGTGCTAAATAGGGATGACATGTAGAAAGGTCAAACAGCGCTTCTGCGAACATCGCAGCAATGTAAAGTGTAAAAAAATCACGACCAAGATGTCCAGTCACTACCTAGAAGCGGGACACACAATTAATGACCTGAACTGGGTAATCCTAGAAACACTAGGCAATAAAGATCATAATGCTGAAAGGATCCTTTTTGAGAAGGAACAAAGGTGGGTACACAGGCTAAAAACTGATTCAGATGGACTCAATGACAATATCCCGTGGGGAAGCATATATAAATGAGAGCCAATATTAATCTTTACTACCAAACGGCATTTGAATAATTCGTCACCAAATTAATAAGCACCTCAATGTGTTTTAGAAATAGAAGTACTACCTGGGAGCCTAATTTATCATAATGTACTCGCAGTGCAAGCTCTGGCCTCCTTTAAAAAAAATAGCAAAAACAATGATAGATTTTAGAAATAATGCAACTTGGCCCCAATGCTTACTTTGCGAAATCACCTTAAAATATTTAGAAAAAAATAGGCGTGGGCCTATTGTAGGCGTCGGTGACGTCAGCGGAGTCGCGAGCGATGTCGTGTCTCTGACGTCCGTGTCCACGTCGGCGCGAGGCTACAAAAGAATTTCCGGATGTTGCTGACGCAAGGGGGAAATTCACAAGGTGAGGAATCCACAGGCAGATATTGTATCTACCAGAAAAAGCGTTACCGAAGGTAAGTAACTTGTTCTTTTAAACAACCTGGGATACAAAATTTTTTTTTATCGCAATTAAAAAACTATGTGATAAAAAACAGACTAAGATCTTAATGAGAAGTCTTTTCTTGGTGGCCACCTGTTCACTGACTCGATAGGCGAACCCGGAACTGAATGAGTGATTCCGGGCCCAGATGGTAGAGTCAGCACAAGTCGTGCCGAGTGAGACCGCAGGTAGCACGGAGAGAGCAGACCTCGCCTATAAAACCGTAAAGTATCTATTATTAATTGGGTTCTGAACCACTCATTGTTATTTTAGAAGACCTCCCTGACCCAATGGGACCCCGATGAGGTAATTAAAACCCGCAACTACAGGTATGTGAAACGCGCCACATTATTGTTTGAAAAGACGGCATTACCAGCAACACATGGCTAAGACTCGAAAGTTGCACTGAGCATCCCTAATATTAACATTAATAAGAGGCTTTGGACCTAAAACAATACTACGTGGATGGGCACACAATCATAATAGTGAATCTTGGCCATGAAACGCTATTTATAACGCACACAAGAGAAAAGGGGCAATGATACAGATATAAAGCTGCAATAATGACGATAGATACCACACTACCGAGGGGGTGTATAGATACCTATGAGTCGAATTAACTTGCCATTTTTACGCCACTTATGAGAGAGTTGACCCTGACCGAGAGTTGGGGACGGTCAAATTAAGTATTGCTATATTTTAGTTACTACGCTTTAATTAGCGATCTACATGTTCCTGGTGACTCAATACCAGTATACTAGTTTTATGTAAACCCACCTCCCCCATTCCCATTGTCTAGTCTGTATTTTTTCTTTACAGGTACCTAGCAACCTCCGAGGAGCAAAAACACAATGTCTCCTTTCTGAAAAAACTGCATATTAGGAAATACCTGCATTGCCCATTACACATAAAGACGCCCGTGATCTCTTCACATCCAACACCTTGGTCCTGAAGAAAGTCCGATTGACCTACTGGCAACTGAGGGCTGAAACATGTCAACCTACATCACGTACTAAAGTGTGAGAGAGCCATAATCACTCTGTCACTTAAACCTTATTTTATTGTCTCTAAATCCAGAACGAATAAACATAGAAATCTGGAAAGAAGAGATTTTTAAATGTATTCACTTCACCATATCACTGTGACATCACTGATCACCACTGCTCTTAACTAAGGGTAAAACCTCCTGGTCGAGGGTGCCTAACAACTTATGATTATGCAGACATGTGTGATGGAAAGCGGAGAACCAAGATATACAGCTTGAGTTGCCATCTAAACACGTGCATGAGGGTTTTTTACTGGGACTAGTAAGAACGAACCCTGCATACCCTAGTTATGCAGGACAAGTGATCCTTCTCTATTGATTATATGAGCTATATTATTCCTTCTTCCCCCACTTTGATTTTTGGTGGGTACGACAATGTGCCACATCAGACACAAGTCTGTCTATTTGAGGAGCAAGGTTACGTTTCATAAACAACTGCTGATCTCTGGTCACAAAGATCACAAAGATGCCCAGGTATTTGAAGCCCACCAGTTTGATTGGAGCCGCACACTGTGGCAGCAATTTAGGAGGAGAACCCGACAAGGAGATTACCACTGATTTGGCCCAGTTTTTTCTGTAGCTAGAGTAACTACCAAACAGCTCAAAGACGTGGAGAATATGAGCCATTGAATAATATGGTCTTGATACATATAGTATAATGTCATTGGCGTATAGGGAGATACGCTCTTCCAATCCGTCACTGGAGGGGATTTCCCATATCATTGGGTCGGTCCTAATCCAGGCTGCCAGTGGCTGCAGCACCAGAGCAAAGATAAGGAGTGACAGCGGGCACCCCTGACTGGTGCCTCGACCAAGCGAGAAGGGTGCTGATATTCCTACATTAACCCTAACTCTTGCCAACGGGTCTATTTACAGGCGCTTTACCCAGGTGCAGAACTTTGGTCCAAAGCCCAGTCTGGCCAGGACAACCAATAAGTATGGCCATTCAATACTGTTGAATGCCATAGAGACATCCAGTGCCATCAGTGCTATATACGCCATATATGGTTGGGCCATCGTATGTAACACTCCACATAGCCTTCAAGTTATGACAAGTGCTTCTGTCTGGCATAAACCCTGATTGATCGATGTGAATAAGTGAGGATCGAGCCGATGTCGGTCTTGCAGCCAGTACTTTAGCAAGTGCTTTTGCCTCCATGTTTAGCAGCGATATGGGCCTATATGAGTTGCATTCTTTAAGAGGCTTGCCCGGTCTTGCGCTCTGCCCTCACCTCCTCAGTTTCGCTGACTCTAACTGCTCCCCTCAAGGCGGAAGGTCCAATTCAGTAACACCCAGGGGTTCTGTTCAGCTGTCCGGGAACAGGGGAGTGCTGATGAAGTTGGATTATGACTCATTTTTAGGAGTTTAGAGTATGGCGGTTGGAGGAGCCAACTCGATTGCGGCCATTACTCTTGGCTGCAAGCCACACCCCCACTACTAATACTCGTAACAGTGGTGGATGTTGGTCTGAACAGTTGCACTATTACCAACTCAACAACTTCCAAGAGTTAAAAAGGCTCTACATTGTGATATCTTCATTGATTGTCCTAACGCTAGAATAATTCTCCGCTGCATACAGTGAACCTGAATAATATAGAAAGATCATATGGAACCGGAATCATGTAGGATAAAAGGTTGGAAATGTGGATATAAATTAGACCACCGCCAAACACCTATCAAAGGCAAGATTTTCCTACATTTAGACTGTTTAAAAAACCGTAATCAAAATTACTTTGCCCTGCCTATATTATCAAGGTAAATAAAATTGGTCATATGGAATAAATCCACATACGCCTTACTTAATAGAATTGCTATGCGGAGAGTCAACCAAAAATGTTTCACATGTAAGCATTTATAGCTCCTAAGCAATAGGCCCTAGTTTAATTTTGCTCTTATGGCCCACGGTATCCTAAAATGGAATTGTTTATATTGCCTTAACCTTAAGACCAAACCTAAAACCTGAGCATAAAAGGTTTTTGCAAAGTTATTTTAAAGTAGATTCAGACGATAAATTAACAATTCTGGGTGTTTCTGTATACACTGATGTTTTTCCAGGAATGCTCCCTCTTCACATGCTATGAAACCAAAGAAGATGCTTCAAAGGCAGAGCTTATGACTTGCTGCAGACTTGCTGTGGCTTCTGAACCTGCCCATCTGACAAGGCGGAGACCCTTAACAATAGAGGAAGGGGGAAACCCAAAGGGTGCAATCACTTTTTTCCTCTGTGTGCTGCATTGTGTTTTCATCTTGACATTACTTGAGGACTCCTGCTCCTCCCATGTCTTATTTGACCTCGCATACCTTGGCAACCAGAAGAAGGGTGGTTAGTTAAGGGCGCAACGTCCTTCATCCTCTGTGTTTGGATCTGTTAGAGGATTATTGCTAGGGCTGGGACCCCTGCCTGTTTCACTCCCTCTTACTGCCTTCTTTGACCAACAGTCCTGACCACCTTCTCCTTTACAGTAACCTAAATTCAATTCTTCCAAAGAATCACTACTGACTCTCTCTTCGGCTTATATAATTGGGCTTCAGCTTGTCTCCAAAGGTTGAGCTTTGTTGCTCCTGGTACATACATATAGTATTCTCCAGTTGTCCAACTATGTCCCCAGGAGTTGGGCCTCTGTCACTTTAAGGTAGACCCGTATAGTGTATTAATTGTGAACCCCAGTGATTGCCATCAGTCTGACATATCACCCTAAAGATGGTAAGCATTTGCATGCATGATTGGCTCAGATCTCACACTCGCCAAAACACTTAATGCTAGAATGTCACGTTTAGAGCATGCCACCAACCTCACCCACCGTCTCCTATACAGGTCTGTGTTCAATTAACACTTTTCATCCAAGCATTTTAAAAGGGCATCCAGGTACCTGACACAGATTGGAGGGCTTTACATCCCTGGCAGGGTTTAGAAGTGCTAAATAAATGCTTTAATACATTTAATTGCACACCATAATAGACCAAGGTTTACTCTTACTCCTAACCTTCCTTCAGATTGCCGGACTGTCACAGTATTAAATCACTATGCTTAATTGAGTTTTCCATATTGCTTCTATACTCTCAGAAGAAGGGGTTATATAGGCTGGATGTTAGGGTGGCTTCGTCATCGTCTAAAGAGAATTATGGATATTCTATCAGTTAAAGTTATGTCTTATGGTTCTTCCGTTAATCTGCAGCCTTTGCCCTGACATGGTATTTGTTACCAGGAGGATAGTGGTAGGTCGGTTATCGAAAACCCACTAGACCTCTGCCAGATAGAATCAGAGTTCCTTTCATGCAACCGGAGGGAAATAATTTACCAAAAATGTTGGCCAACTACAGAACGTAGGTTTTATTGCTCCACCCTTTTGGTACATACTGCTTGCTTCAATGTCAAACTACATGATTAGTTGTAATATCCTAAGCCGGAGAAGAAGTTACTTACATGTCATAAGTCATCTAGTGTTAGATATTGTGCCACAATATAATAAAAATACTATCAAAGTTTTACTGTGCAAAGTAAATGATCTGTTTAAATAGTGCTGCTATATTGGCATACAAAGCGTTTTCATACCGTAAAATTAATGATTCAGGTACTTTTTTATATTGTCCTTGATAGCAGCAGCTTTGATCTTGAGCATTTCTTGATGTTAAGGCAGCTCCTTGCAATCAAAACTATATATTTTACTTGCAGACGTTATGGCAGTCTTCAGTTGGGCTGCTTAAGATAAGTGAATGGAAAAATTACAGGAACAGCCTCTTGCCTCTTTTTGGCTTTGTATAAATTACTTGTTCGAGGCATGTGGGCTGCTGAATTCATATCTGTGCATAGATCGCCGCCTAGTGTTGGGTCCGGATGATTGCACATTGTTGTCCTGGAAGAGTCTTCGAAGTATCACGAGATAGGTGGCTCCTCCCCTGGACTACAGTGCGCATGGGCATCGCCTCCATCCCCAGATTGTTTTTTTCCGCCATTGGGTTCGGATGTGTTTCGGTTCCCTCTGTCGGGATCGATAGTTGTTTAACTTTCTAACTTGAGACCAAAAGGTCTTTAGGCTGGGCGTCGGTATTGTTTTCATTCGGGTTTGTCTTCCTTCTCAGCTACGAACGCTTCCTGCCCCTCCGCGTGCTGTCGGCGCGGACGGGCCTACTCGACACTCCAGACTACTGAACATGGAACGAACTCCGTTCAAGAGGTGCCCGGTGTGCACCTCCAAGTATTCACACCTCGACGTGCACCCTGTGTGCAACAAGTGTTTGTCACCGGACCATGACGAGGCCAGGTGTATGGCCTGCTCAAAGTTCCGGTGTAAGAAGACCCTCAAGCATCGTCGGGCCGCTCGACTCCAGGCCCAGTTGTCGGCACCCCCGGCGCCCCCGCCGGACAAAATCTTCGAAGAATTTGTGGATGACGACAATGTCTTTCAAGTTTCGGACTCTAGCCTTGCGTCGGAGGGAGATGACTACGACGCGGGAGATGAAGAGTTTGATGAAGCCGGCGACGAGGTAGGGGACGACGATGGGGCCATTGCCACGTGGGGGATAGCTCGGAGGAAGAGCATCCTCAAACTGACTCAGGGGTCAACCCCCAACATACGGCCCAGGTCGAGGGATCGCCTTCGGGCCTTACCCAAGACCTTGTTACTAGTCCAGCAGCCCCGCCTCTTGGCCCGGCCACGGACATTTCTGATGCGCCACTCCCGTTGAAGAAAACGAAAGTGAAGTCATCGGGATCCACACCAACGGTTTCGAAACCGAAAGTGAAAGCTCCACTGGTGGGACAGAAGGCTCTAGAGGCGTCAACATCTAAGAAACTCAAAATGGCCGACTTGAAGAGCCACGCCAAGATGGCCGACCCCAAAGCCTCGGGGTCGACGCCGAAGGCAAAGGCGGCCGACGCGGCTGCGTCGGCGCCGAAGATGGTCGAGGTCGATGACCCGAAGAAAGCTTCGAAGAAGCGTCAAGGCGATTCCAAAGCTCTGGCTGCGCCGGCTCCGGCCGTCGGGGCCAAGGATGGCACTGTGTCTGCTCCAAAGACGGTGCCTCCAGCCGACACGAATCCCGACTCGGGGAAATCGTTCGAGCCGCTCAAGCCCTCTCCAGCCTTGACGAAAAAGGTCGCGGAGTCCCTGCAACGGATTCGGAAGGACGCTGTGGTTCCCGAACCGGAGGGCGTGGTGCCGAAGACCGCATCGAAGCCGGCAAAGGCGCAAACGCCTATCCGCTTCACCCTGCCGCCAAAGTCGACGCCGAAAGCCTTCGCTCCGAAGCAGGGGGCGGATGTGCCCTCGAAGGGGGTGTCGACGTCCAAAGCGTCTTTGGTGGTGTCGAAGCTTCGGCTCCAGCCACTCGCAGAGGAAGAGCGTCGAGAGGTCATCATCGACGGCAATACGGGGAAATTGTCTCTCCTCAAAAGGAAAATCACCACGGAGCCGGTGTTAGAACATTTTCGGATTCCTCTCAAAAACAAGAAGGACTCGGCGGGTACTTCGGCCCCTATGGAGCCTTCGTCTCCTAAACACGTAGAACGTTCTCCAACGCGTTCCAACGCGGGGGAGGGTGACGACGATGAGGAGGAGGTCGAGTACAACTATCCGGCGTACTCTGATCCGAAGGAGGAACATGAACCTTGGTCGGCCGGAGCCGACCCAGACGACCCGCAGTCGGGTCAGGAACTGCAGCTCTTTGCGGCTAAAACCTCACCGACGGAGGACTCTGCAGCCTACAACGCTTTGATTGAGAGGGCCGCAGCTAATCATGATGTTGAGCTCCACTCAGACCCTGTGGATGTGGATTTTTTGTTTGACACTTTCTCGGTGGCCGAAAAGTCAGTCAAGACATTGCCAATGCTCAAAGGAGTGCTAAAGCACGCGCCGGAGGTCTTCAAGGAGCCCACTCGGGCACGTGTCATCAATCCTCGAATTGACAAAAAGTATAAGGCAGCGCCCTCGGATCCAACATACATCAAGGGACACTTGCCACTGGATTCGTTGGTGGTATCCAACGCACGTAAGCGGGCGAACTCGCAAACCACGGGTGACGCTCCTCCCCCAGACAGAGTCGAAAATATTTGAAGCCTCAGGGAAACGGATTGCTGCGCAGGCAGCTAACATTTGGCGCATTTCAAACACGCAGGCCCTGCTTGCACGCTACGATAGGGCTCACTATGACACCCTAGAAACACTGTTGCAGCACTTACCTGACCAGTACAAGGAGGCTGGGGAGATGTTAATTCAGGAGGGCAAGCTAATCACTAACGCTTCCATCAAATGTGCGCTAGATGTGGCTGATACAGCCTCCAGGGCGATCAACACTAGTGTGTTGCTAAGAAGACATGCATGGCTTAGGATATCAGGCTTTAAACCAGATATACAGACAACCATACTGAACCAAACAGTTAATCCTGACCACCTGTTTGGCCCCGAGGTGGATGCGACACTTGAAACAAGCATTTACAATGCAATAGGTCTCGCATTAGGAAAGTTTAAGCTATTGGCATTGTAAATGATAATTGTTCTATATATGTGTTCGTACTTGCTATTAATAATAACTAATTTGCATTAATTATTTGCATAAAGTATTCATTTTTAGCTGTATTGTCAAGTTAACATGCATGTTTCTTATTATAGTAGAGTTGTGAATCTTAAAGATTGCAAGGTAAGAATACAAATGTGAAGTATTGCAGCAAATTATATGTTGTTGGTATAAAAGAGACATAGCAAATATTTTTTTAAAGAAATTGTTTAGCTGCAAAAACGCAATATTAATCGGCACTCGGTATTATGATAAGTTGCGTGCTAGCTTTTTAAGCTGTACGTTTACTTTTATGGACGCATTTCCTGCAGCCAATAACATAGGAGTATCGTATTACGTAAGGTAACATGCTCATGTAAACGCGTGAAATCTGTAGTGTGCTTAGGCAGTGTTTAATCCTGAGGTGCTTAAGCATTTGAGAGGCCGCAAACAATACTCCCGTCAGCCATCATGCTGCTTGGACGCCCCCCCTTGTATGGGCCCCACCTCAAGAACAATTTGAGCCCCCATCCGAAGCAGGCTGAACGCCAGGACCAGTACCCGCCACAAGGAGGAGAAGTGGGAGGCCCCGGCCGGACTATCATTCACAGGACCAAGCAGAAGCAGGTACATCCCTCCCCCTCCCGACGCGCCGTTATGCTCGTCCATAGAGAGAGCCACACGCCACACACCGAAATGCAGCATTCGAGACATTGCCCGCGACTAGACTACAAAAGCCGCTGTCCCGCCCTTCACAATAAAAGTGACAATAGTGGCCAAAAACACCTAACTTCAAGCAGCCAGTACAGGTAATGTGAGCGTATAAAAATACAGTAAAACATTGTCCACTTAAAACAATTGGTAACACACTTTGCAACACACAACAGCATTCGAGAAATTGCCCGCGACCAGACTAAAGTTAGATGCGGGCCAAAAAATGCATATGATATGGCGATGCTTGTAGAAATAGTGGTGCGTGTATGTCGTCGTACCTAAGGTATTGTTTACAGTTTGCTACCGTATTTGTAGTTCGGTAAGGTTTTTTAAATGTACAGTTGAGTGCATATGAAGCAATATATTAAAATACTGCGCCCTTGTAAAATTTTAGTAAGTATGAATTGAGTCTCATTTGTAACTGCAAGCAACAGGCTAAATGGCGATATCATCTTTTAACTGCATTTTTCTTGGAGGTAATGCAAAAAAGTTGTTTTAAAACTGAGTACAAGCTTACCTTTTCCAAATAGTTAGGAAAACGAATCCTAAAGTTTCCCAAAGCGTAGACGAAGTGAAGGAATCACCAGATCAAGACCCAATAGTTCTTCGATGTTTACGCTCAGTATCGATGTGTGTAGGCAATTGTTAACGTTCTCTGTTTAAGTAGGATTTGTTGATCTGATAGCAGACTTTAAGGGGTAATAAAATGCAAGGGGTACATGTGAAAGAAATGCATAGGGCTAGTGAACAAATGGTTAAGTGCGAAAAAGCCTGTCTGCTAATTGTCAAGCTAAACTAAAAGGGCAAAGGTGACCGTTGAAGCCAAGGCAGTTTCGTTTCATGATATCGCAGTAAATGTCTAGAAATGTAAGCAAGCTGAGGCAGTTTTATTTCATGAAATCCAACTAAATGTTTGGAAATGTACGCAAGTTTTTGTTTCTATTAAAAGTATGGTATGCTGTACGTGTAAAAAGTGTCTTTAAATAGCTGTATTTCATATTAACAGTATGTATTGATGTAGGTAAACGTAGGTAAACGTATAGAAAGTGTATTTAATTGGACATTCATGTAGCTTACCCGCAGAGCGAAAGTGACACGGAAAGTGAGCAGACTAGTATTCAGCAATTCTTCCCATGCAGTTACTGTGTTAACTTGGACACTCTTGCGTACTACCTTATGTAAAGTATGTTTTTGCATAGCTTTTGACATTATGCAGGTTAGAAAAAAAAACATATTTACCACTACTCGGCAAATCTGCCTCTGCAGTTACTATGTTTATTGGAACACCTTTGTGTCCTTCCTCATGTAAAGCTCACGGTTTCGTGAAGGCAGAGCGACAGTGGCATGAAAAGTGGACAGACAAGTAGGCAGACAAATGTAAAAAAACTACTATGGGAAGCTTTAAAAATCTTGGCTAAAACTGTAAAGCGTTTTGGTTAACGAGATGCCCTTTGACATCAAGCTGAATTTTACCAAAGCGAATTTACTATTAAACTAAAAGCATTTAAAATATGCCTCAATATTTATTAACGCAAGGCAGACTGCTAGCACACTTGGGGTCATTAAACAAAAACGCAAGTTACCGGTCTAGGTTGCTGCACGCTTTCAGGAAGCAGAGTTGCTGGCGGGGGCGAAACCAGGAAGTCAGGCATCCTTGCCCGTGACATGGGCGGGGCCTGTGACGCGGCCGGAAGAGGCCGGTGTTGCGCGTTGATGCGGGCTCCCATCATGGAGGGAGAGCGCCGAGGTAGCGTGAAGAACCACAGAAGTGCCCCGCGTGTGGAGAAAAGGAGCTCAGCGAGGCGATTCAGCGAGGCGACTCGAGCACGGTGAGTGGAGGGGGGATATGTGTTAATGTGTGTGTGCGCGCGCGTGCGTGTGTGTGAGCCCCGTGAGGAGTGGTGGTGGTGGTGGGGGAGGGGGGTGCGTGTGTGTGTGTGTGTGTGTGTGCGCGTGCGTGCCTGCCTGCCTGCCTGAGGGGGAGGGGGGTGAGTGTGTGCGTGTGGGAATGTGTGAGCGCATGCGTGACTGTGTGTGATTGAGTCTGTGTATGCGCATGCGTGTGTGTGGTGCCGTGCGCGCCCTCGCGGAGGAATCTGAGACGGCGACGCTCGTGCGTGAGCTCCGTCTCAGATTCCTTCTAAAACGCCAACAAAAGATGTCTCGCAGACAGCAGGCTTACGCCTGCTTTTTACGTCTGCGAGACCTAAAAATGAAGAAAGACACAGACACTGCTAAGTCTATGGGGGCCCTCCAATCTCAGCAGTTTCGGGGTGGTTCTTTTCGCCGCTCCAATACCAGAGGCACCTCAAGGGGTCAGGCATCGCAATCCACACAGTACTATAAGAGCAATACCAAGACCTCATACACCAACAAGGGTAGAGGTGGCTACAGAGGCAACAACGTCAAGGGCAGGGGACGTGGAAACAACAGCTCCAGGTCCACCACCGCCAACAAGCAGTGACGTCTTGTCACTGCCCCCCGACCACACAACACCGGTCGGGGGGAGACTCCAGCAGTTCCTGCCCGCGTGGAAATCCATCACCACGGACAGGTGGGTCAAATCTCTTATCCAGTACGGTTACTGTCTGGAACTTACTTCCACTCCACCAAACATACCTCCAAGAACCCGTCCTATGTCCGGCGAGCATTTGCACTTGTTGCAGCAGGAGGTCAAAGTCATGCTGCAAAAAGGGGCAATAGAGCTCGTTCCACTGCAAGAAAGGGGAACAGGGGTTTACTCCCTGTATTTTCTAATCCCCAAAAAGGACGGATCCCTCAGGCCCATCCTGGACCTCAGGCCCCTCAACTGGTATATTCTCTCGGAGCACTTCCATATGCTCACGTTACAGCAGGTACTCCCTCTGCTTCAACAGGGGGACTTCCTGGCTACGTTGGATCTAAAGGATGCATACTTTCATATCCCCCTGCATCCTTCCCACAGGAAGTATCTCAGATTCACGATTCAAGACCCAGCACTACCAGTTCAGGGTTCTGCCGTTCGGGGTCACCACAGCGCCAAGAGTCTTTACAAAGTGCCTGGCGACTGTGGCGGCGCATCTACGACGCCAGAACTTCCACGTCTATCCTTATCTGGACGACTGGCTCATTCAGGCAAAAACAGAGCAGCAGTGCACCGGCCACGTGTCCCGCACCATTCATCTCCTGCACGATCTGGGATTCTCGCTGAACTATCCAAAATCCCATCTCCAACCCGCCCATATACGGCAGTATCTGGGCGCGACAATAAACACTCTGGCAGCCACTGCGCAGCCAAACTCAGTGAGAATCGCCAGTATCCAAACGCTGATCCAACGATTCAGACCTCAGCACTCGCTTCCAGCGAAGGTGTTCATGCAGTTGATAGGCATGATGGCCTCCTGCATCTCCATCGTCCCGCACGCGAGACTACATATGCGTCCGCTTCAGGAGTGCCTGGCACGTCAGTGGACTCAGGCTCATGGGCAACTGACAGACCTAGTGTTGGTGAGCGGTCGGGCGTACAACTCTCTGCATTGGTGGAATCCACAAAACCTTTGCAAGGGCCGACCGTTCCAGGAGCCTGTGCCACAGATTATCCTGACAACGGACGCTTCTCTCCAGGGATGGGGAGCGCATGTACTCCATTACACGGTGCAGGGACTATGGACACTACAGCAGAGGAAGATGCACATCAACGTTTTGGAACTGATGGCAATCTTCATGGCCTTAAAGGCATTCAAAGTACATCTGTGCAACAAGGTCGTGTTGATCCGGACGGACAACATGACGGCCATGTACTACATTCAGAAACGGGGGCACACACTCTCCGCAGCTGTCTCATCTGGCTCAGAGCATGTGGAAGTGGGCCATTCAGAGGAACATCTTCCTCCTGGCGGAGCATCTCCCGGGCAAAGACAACCAGATGGCGGACCTGCTCAGCAGGCACAGCCACCAAATGCACGAGTGGGAGATACATCCATCAGTACTCCAACCGTACTTCCAAAAGTGGGGTCATCCAGAGATAGACCTGTTCGCCACAAAGGAGAACACAAAATGCCAAAGCTTCGCCGCCAGGTTCCCACACCCGCAATCGCAGGGCAATGCGATGTGGATGAACTGGTCAGGCAGATTTGCGTACGCTTTTCCCCCAGCACCTCTGATACCGCTGGTGGCACGCAAACTCAGGCAGCACTCGATGACTCTCATCCTGGTTGCTCCAACGTGGGCTCGCCAACCGTGGTACACCACGTTTCTGGAACTCTCCGTGGTACCGCATCAAAGGCTTCATCTCACTCCCAGCCTTCTGACGCAGAGCCATGGCGACATTCAGCACCCAGATCCGCAACAGCTCAACCTGGCAATCTGGCTCCTGAAGTCCTAGAGTTTGGCTACCTCAATCTTCCCCCCCGATTGCATGGACATCATTCGGGAGGCAAGGAAGCCCACTACTCGAGCTTGTTACGCGGCCAAATGGAAGCGGTTTGTCATTTACTGTGTAAACCACGATATTGACCCACTGGATGCTTCCATTCAGAACATCATTTGCTACCTGTTCCACCTGTACCAATGCAATTTGGCGTACTCTTCCATCCGCATTCACTTGTCTGCGATGGCAGCATACCTCCAGAATAGGCAACACCTATCACTTTTTTTAAGGTCCCTGCTATCAAGGCTTTCCTGGAAGGACTCAAGAGTCATTCCACCACGGACACCACCAGCTCCGGAATGGAACCTCAATGTGGTTCTTACAAGGCTGATGGGTCCTCCCTTTGAGCCACTGCACTCTTGTGAGCTTCAGTTTCTGACTTGGAAGGTTGCTTTCTTAGTAGCAATTACATCGCTACGGAGGGTTAGCGAGTTGCAGGCGCTCACCATCCAAGAACCTTTCTTCCAAGTACATGCTAACAGGGTGGTGCTCCGCACTAACCCTAAATTCTTACCCAAGGTTGTATCTCAATTCCACATAAACCAGACAATTGAGTTACCAGTGTTTTTTCAAAACCCAGAGTCACTGGCGGAGCGGATGCTCCACACCCTTGATGTTAAGAGAGCCTTGATGTACTACATTGACAGGACAAAAGATTTTCGTAAGACCAAGCAACTTTTTGTTGCATTTGCCTCACACCACAAGGGAAACGCTATCTCCAAAGCTGGGATCGCTAGGTGGATCGTGAAATGCATTCAGATCTGTTACGCTAAGGCTAAACGCACTCTCACAATTCCACCAAGAGCCCACTCCACCAGAAAGTTGGGGGCCTCTATGGCTTTCCTAGGTAACATTCCCTTAGAAGATATTTGTAGAGCAGCCACATGGTCTACCACACATACTTTCACTAAACATTACTGTGTAGACGTGCACTCTAAACAGCAGGCAGCTGTTGGTCAGGCTGTTCTCAAAACACTTTTTCAAACTGCTGCAGCTGGCACGGGCGGCCGCCGCTAATGGAGGGACTGCTATGTATTCTATGCACAGATATGAATTCAGCAGCCCACATGCCTCGAACTGCAAATGCTACTTACCAGTATGCATCTGTTCTTGGCATGTAGGGCTGCTGACATTCATATCGCCCGCCCTCCTCCCCGGCGCCTGTAGCAGCTGCAGTATTCATTTACATATATTTATGTGCTCTTAGCATGGGCATCACTCACATACTTCACTCCATCTCTGCCAATGGCTAAAAACAATCTGGGGATGGAGGCGATGCCCATGCGCACTGTAGTCCAGGGGAGGAGCCACCTATCTTGTGATACTTCGAAGACTCATCCAGGACAACAATGTGCAATCATCCGGACCCAACACTAGGCGGCGATCTATGCACAGATATGAATGTCAGCAGCCCTACATGCCAAGAACAGATGCATACTGGTAAGTAGCATTTGCATTACCTCGGTTATGCTTTTGTCGTTGTTAAACTTTGGTTTTCCATGTTTTTTCTTCCTGGTAAATCTGTTTGCAAGGCCTCTTACTCAAGGTCTGAACAAAAACACTCCAATTTTTCCGCTATTAGTTCCTTCCAGTATATTTTCATTAAATATTTCCTTGTGGCATCTAAGTATTAGCTTGCCTCATAGTGCTTCATTTAAATATTGCTGCTCAGTGCAGCTCCCCTCAGAATTCGCTGTGAAATATACATCGTATCAAACTCAATTTCCCATTACTAGAGTCAGACCAACTTTGCAGAGAAATGAAGAAAATGTGCAACAATTACCCTCAAAAAAATTCACATGCCTGCAAACAAACTAGGTATGCAGTAACAAAGGTGATATTAAATCAGTGAAGTTTCTTAAATGCCCAAAATAGTGAGAAAACAACATAAGTTCGTAAGCATTGCAATTTTTTCCAACATCCCTGACTGTTTAGAAAGCAGGTGAATTTAAATAGGTTGAGTCTCTGTCAAGCACGTTTTTGCAGCTAGATTTGTAAGTACCTGGTTCAGGGTGTCGTGTCGCTCTTGTTCCCAGGTCTACCTCATGTACTGAACTGTCAGCAGCTGATCGCCATACTAATTTTAGGATCTCTACACCTTTATAGGTCTTACCTCGGACCTCCGTTTTGAATGTTTGTACACCTAACCACGCCCAAGAGCTTACTACATTTCTAGGAGTCTCTGGGTGACTGTGACTTGGACTGGTTGTCTTCAGTACATAGGATTATGATGCAGGTGTCCACTTTTTAGTCCTGCCTGCAATTAGTTTGCTAGTATATATTATCAGATGCCATTGTTGCTCACTCTCTGACCTGTATAATTCCATTGTCTTTTTTTTTTTTTATAAATCTTTTTATTAACAATCATTGACATTCACATACAGTACTGATAATTTGGTAGGTATACTTACTGTGGAGACAAACAGTGATAATTAATAAAACATTACTTTCCATTGGAAGCTATGGGGTGGAGGCATCATCAGTCAATTCCCCGGGGTGGGCTACAAATATCCCCCCGGTAAGTGTTGCATGGGTCCCAAATTTTGGACCATTTTCGGGGGCAGCCGTGGGCCATGTAGACTGTCTTCTCCCTGTACATACACCAATCAAGGTATTTTTTCCATTCAGCAAATGTAGGCGCGTGCACAGCCCCTCAGAGCTGCACTATATTTCTTTTGGCTATCGTAAGCCCCAGGGTGACACATTGTGTTTGGTGACAATTTAAATCAGTGTGTTCCCAAATGCTGAATAGTCATCTGTGTGCCTCCGGGCTAAGAGAAATTGCTAAAACCTTGCTGATTACTTAATGTCTGTTCTGGCAGGATTGGATGTAAGTGCAGTCTCAGATAATGTACATAAATGTGCTTAGCTGAGTGCATCCCCTTCTGCTGTCCCCTCCTCCATGCACCCCCATATGTAACAGTTGGGGCCCCGTCACATTAACCCTGTGGAGGATTTTGAGCTGTATCAGTCGGTCGCTCTGGAATGGCACTTGTTCTCTGGGAGGAAACCGGCTCCTGCCACTCCTCATCGTGCATTTGAATACCGTCACTCACCCATTTTTCCTGTAGTGTCTGGAGGGGGTTTTCCATGTTATTAATCAGTTTTTTATATATTTAGGGAAATGGTTTTCTCTGGTATATGACGTTGAGTATTCTGTCTTCTAAGGGAGAAGCATCAGGAGGGGAGGACCCCACCGGAAGAAGCGATCGAAGTGAGTGTCGCACCTGCGCGTAACAAGAGGGTTCCGAGTCTGCTACCTCATATTGTTGCTGAAGCGTCGCAAAGGACTTTACCTCGCCCTTGACCCAGAGGTCCGGAACCCGCGAGAGCCCAATAAGTTCCCACTTTTCAAATCCCTTTGATTTTCAAAGGTCACCCAGCCCCTGGGAGTCCCACAGTGACGTTGCTAGAGTGAGTCTTTTCGCCCATCCCAGTCACCCATTGGCTGCGTGCCAGATGTCAGTAGAATGTTTTGTAGGGCCCGTAAGGGAATATCTACCTGGTTTTAAATACAGCACTCAATCATAGGTCCCCCTGGGGAGGGACCACCTGTACACATTATAGCTGGGCTCATCTGGTTGGCCATAAATACCATGGTTGATCGCTGCAAGGTGCGTTGCCCAGTAATATTTTTTTATGTCTTGTAGGCTGATTCCACCATCATACCAGTTGAGGGTTTGTTTTTGCAGCGCTATTCGCGGTTTTCCGTCCCACAGGAGATCTCGCTGGAGCCCCTCATTTTCCTAAAAATATGAGTTAGGGGTAGCAATATCATTTTAAAAAGAGCTGCTTTGCCCCACAGCGAGAGAGGGAGTGCCTTCCAGTTTGGTATATCACGTTTGAGTCTGTGCAGCGGTGGGACGAGGTTACGGGTATAGCAAAGCGTACGGACTAGAGAGATGTAAATTCCCCTATAACTTTATCAATAAAAATAAAATTTAAACATGTCCGTTGCAATTTGTAGTGGGCAACCTCCCAGTGTTTGGGGTGGCTCTTCCCTGAGGGCATAAAGAAGGGATTTTTGCCACTTTTTTTACTCTGAATTCGGAGTATCTTCCAAATATAGCCAAGATGTCGAAAATAGCAATCGTGGAGCTCCTGGGGGAGGCAAGATACAACAGAATGTCTGCATAAAGGGAAATACGATCTTCCCAGTCCGGGGACCATTGGAGTCCGCAGATGACTGGATCTTTCCCGATCCAGGCCGCAATGGGCTCAAGGTCTAGGGCAAATAATAGGGGAGAGAGGGGGCATCCTTCGCGGGTACCCCGACTGAGATGAAAAGTGTCTGATTTTTTTTGTTGTTGACTACAACTTGTGCCATGGGTTCATGATATAGGAGGCGTACCCATTGTATAAAGCCCGGCCCAAACCCCATCTCGGTGAGTGTCTCGAAGAGATAGGGCCATTCTAAGGTATCGAACGCCATGGTGGCATCCAGTGAGACAATTACCACCTGCTCTTGTACGTGGATTGCTCTGCCCAGAACACCATGGACCCGGCGTAGATTCGGCGCCGTGTTTCTGTGCGGCAAAAAGCCAGATTGGTCTGGATGTAATAGGTCCCCTATAATTTTCACCAACCGATTAGCCAATAATTTGGCCAGGATTTTGGGTTCCGCGTTTTGGAGCGAAATCGGGCGATACGATGCATACTCAGTCTTAGGTTTACCTTCTTTATGGATGGTAATAGAAGCTAATCTCTGATAGTTCGGCAACAGACCCCCGCATTTGACTATCGTCGTACATAGCTGTTGGGTATGGTGCTAGTTTGTCTGATCTTAGTGTGTACAATTCAATCAGGATGCTGTTAGGACCCAATGCTTTGCCTGAGTGTAAAGTGTGTATTGCAAGGGCTATTTCATCTGAAGTCAGGGCGCTATCAAGGCATCTGGCGAAAGTCTTGGGGTAGAGATGTCTCTAAGGAGTTCAGTAGAGTTGTCTTCATGGAGGTGTAGACGGTGCGGAAGTGTTCAGCAAATTGGTTAACAATTTCCTGTGGGTCCGTGATGGGGAATGTTCCGGCCTCCCGAAGCTCAGGGACCAGTCTGCTGGCCAACCTTTTTTGTCAAGCCAAGCAATTAGCTTCCCTGCCTTGTCACCCAAGTCATAGATTCTACCCAACTTGTCCCTCCCCAGGGTTTTGTCTTCTCAGTCACTAACGCCCTATAACTATCCTGCTTAAGGCGAAGTGTGTGGAGCGCCTCGGGTGTGATGTCTGTCTCCATATCTTGTTCTAGCTGGTAAATCTCAGCCTCCGAAATTTCTTTACGTTTGTCCTTTATTTCCCTGAGATCAAAGACCGTGCTTGGCCTCGGATTACTGTCTTAAAGGCCTTCCACAGTGTTTGAGGCGATTCCACTGTTCCCTCATTCTCCCTAAAAAAGTAGTCTATGGATTTGATCAGATCTTTACGAATTTTGGGGTCCCGGAGATACCATGGATTAATGGGTGCAATCCTCCCCACTTGTGTGTGACTGAGGACTATGTGCACCCAAAGTGGGGAGTAATCAGAAATAACCCTAGCCAGGTGTCTAATTTCCTGAATGCATGTAATTTGTGGTCCGGGGACTAATATGTAGTCCAGTAGAGCGAGACTAGCATGTGCGCCAGAGTGAAACGTCTGTTGTATTTTATCTGGGTTATATGTCCTCCAGCCAACACGTCCCATGGCCTCAGTCAGGCAACCAGCGGGATGACTGTCCCAGCACACGAGGGGGGTGGCGATCTAACGTGCCTGAGATTACAGAATTGGAAGTCCCCTCCGAGCACCAACAACCCATCCGGCAGTGCTAATAGAATGGCGCTTAGGTCTTTGAATGTAGTGGCCTGCAGACCCGGTAGAACATAAATTGACATGAATGTAATGGTTTGGCCCTCCCAAGTGCCCGTGACCCCAATTTACCTGCCCCGGTCATCAATCCAAGTGGAGGTTACCGCAAGAGGAGATGATTTCTGGATCATAATACCCGCTCCACGTGAGCTAGACGTGAAGCCAGCATGGGCTATCACAGTGTATCCGTATCTGTGCATTACCACAGTATTGGAACTTTCATAGATTCCCATGCTTTTGTATCATTCCCTGTCGTCGGAATGGGAGTCTCGGTAACAAAAATACCATAGCTGTAGGTACAAAAGAGAAAGGAAAAGGCCTAGGCCTCATTCCCTTTTGTAGCATATCACCCTCTTTTTGTAAAAGAGACCAAACTTAGGCATCAGCCAATCAGAAGCGCCTCACCTCTTAGAACCCTCCTGAAGGAACCTCAGAGCCTCAGATATTCTACCGCACGTTGTGCTTAGGGAGTCTCCTTTGAGCTCTGCTCAACTTCTACTCTTCAAGGAATTTCTTCAGGATTTTTTCTTCAGATTCTCTTCAGGATTGTTAGCTGCCTTCCAGGATGTCTGACAAGTAGAAGAAAAAGGCCCTTTTCAAGCCATGTTCCACCTGTGGCAAGAAAGGGCTTTTTGTGAAGGATAAGTGCAAAGACTGCATCTATTGCCTCTATCCTGACCACAAGGCTGCGGACTGTAAGATCTGTCGCACCTTTTCGACCAAGACCCTGCGGGACCATGAGGGTAGGCTTTTGACATGGCTCCAGAAGCTGAAATCCAGGAAGGATACTGTCTCTAGTGACCGTGAGGATGCAGCATCGATGTCTTCCTCAAGAAGGTCAGTGAAGAGGGGTAGGGGTTCCCCTTCTCCTTCTGTGGAGCGTTCTACTAAGGCCTCAAAAAAGACCCCCAGTGAGTCTGAGAGCCAGGGTCCCAGCAAATCTCCTCACCGAGGAGAAAAGGAGAGGGTAGGACCAGCTACGCCTTCCAAGGGTGAGAAGACTGCCTCAGCCTTCAAGAAACCCTCTTACCAGTCTTCTGAGAGGAGTTCTAAGTCCTCGACGACGAAGACGTCGACTGCGGAGTTTCCGTTCACGAAGAAATCTAAGTCGAAATTGGTTTCGTCGACAGGGGAGTCGCCGACGACTAGGGTTACAGCGTCGCCGGCGATAATGATGATGACGTAGTCGTCAGCGAGGGCATCGATGACTGTCTCATCAACGAGGGCATCGAAGACCATGACTTTGACAATGACGACAGCTGGATCGTCGACAGTTTCATCGTCGACGACATACGACCCCAATCTCGTTGACGTGTGTACAACCGTCGACTATGGAACAGTCAACTGTGTTGTCCTCTGAAAAGAGAATTACGATTTCTGTAACAAGAATTACGCCGGAGATTACTTCTCCTAGGAGAGTGACCCCCTGCTACCAACTTTGCTCTTTTAGGAAGGGGAGTCGGATGAGGATGACCAGGACTTGTATAGCTATGCCTATAGTCCCTCTCAACTTCTAGTCAAATGCCAGGAGACGGACTCTGAAGGAGAATACGACCAGGAGGATGGTGGTCCTCATCAGGCGGCCCAGTCGCAACACCATTCTGGACAGGATATGGTTACAGTGCCATCTTCTTTTCTTCAGGACCTGCATAAGATGCTGCAGGACTACAAATCTAAGGCGAATAGGCCAATTCTGGTCCCGGCGGCGCCAGCTGCGCCTGCATTGATTTCTGCCTCAACGGTGATGCCAGGATTACCTGCTCAGGTTTCTCCTCAGCCTCAGACATCTTTTCCACAGGATTCCTCCGGGCTGGCAGATGCCCATGATTCCTCGGATGAGGATCAACAGTCGGATCATGACTCTGTTCATACTACTGAATGGGATGAATGTCATTCTGGATCCCTCATCACCAGTTCCAGATCCAGTTGATTCCCCACCAGCGGACATTGCAGGTTTCCATCAGCTGATGGAAAGAACAGCTGGCAGGTTCAAATTGGCCATGCCTGCTGTGGCTACGGATTGTTTCCTATATGATTTCAAGGAACCCTTTAGGAAAAGAACTAGGTCAATTCCTATTGTAGATCATCTGTGGAAGGAGGGCCTGAAGGCTATGAAGAACCCAGCGACGGTGGTCCCTGTGCTACCGCGTCTGGATAAGAAATACAGGGCACCCGACAATGGACCGGCGGCCTTGATGGGTCATCCAAGACCAGACTCGGTTATCTCACAGGCAGCGCAGAGAAAATCTCGTAACCCCTCTGCCCCCTTAACAACTCCTCCGGACAAGGAAGGGCGGAGATTGGATAATGCGGGAAAAGATTCTCATCGATGGAGAGTCTTCTAGTGCGAGCAGCAAATGCCCTGGTGATCTTGGGTAGATACGACCGCCAGCTTTGGCGTGATGTCGCCCCGTTCCTAGACCAGCTACCTTTTGGAGTCCACATCAGAGGCAAAAAAGATATTGCAGGAGGGAGAAGCGACGTCAATGTAGATCATTGACTGTGCAATGGACATTGCAACAACAACGTTTCGTTCCTTGGCTGGGGCGGCAGTCCTCAGTCGCCAAGGATGGCTGAAGGCTACTTGGTTTCGGCCTGAGATCCAAAACAAGGTCCTGGATCTTCCCTTTGATGTGGAAGCATTATTCGGAAAACTGATTGACACTCTTGAGGAAATAAAGAAGGACACAGACTGCCAGGTCCTTGGGAACCCTTCAATACCGCAAGTTTCCTTTTAAGCGATCCAGAGGCAGAGGTAATAATTACAGGGGATCCTATCAACAGCAGTGCTCTTCTTCCAAGGGCTCAGGTTCCCAGCAATACCGTCAGCCTTATAAGCAGAGACAAGGCCAGTCTTCAAGCTACTCCAGGCCTTACAATAATGGGAAACAGGCTGGACGAGGACGAGATTCGTCCAAGCTCCAATTGCGGCCTCCTGGCTCTTCCTACTGGACCCTCCTCCAAGAGATCATCAGTTGGAGGCAGGGTAACCAAATACATTCAAAACTGGTCCAGGATAACATCGGACCGTTGGGTGCTCAACATCATTCGGAAAGGGCATACCTTGGAATTTACGCAAGTCCCTCCACCCAAGCCCCCGGCAGCCATTCCATCGAAACACCAGCGTCTCCTGCGGCTCGAGGTCCAACAGATGCTCCGGAAGGGAGCGATAGAGCCGGTCCCCCTCAAATCAAAAAGGGACAAGGATACTATTCTAGGTTCTTCCCGGTAAGGAAGACGCTAGAGAAATGGCGCCTCATTTTAGACCTCAGGGAGCTCAACACCTATCTCATCTCCCTGTCCTTCAGGATGGTCTCTCTCCAGGACATCTTGAAGCTCATCAGTCCGGGGGATTTCATGGCCACGCTCGATCTCGAGAATGCGTACTTCCATGTCCCGATTCACCCAGCACACAGAAGGTTCTACGATTCACAGTAGCCAAGAGCCATTTTCAGTTCAGGGTTTTACCCTTTGGACTCCGCTCACCCCAGAGGATTTTTACAAAGGTGCTGGCGCCAGTAGCAGCATTTCTGCGAAGGAACCATTTCTAAGTCTTCCCCCTATCTGGACGACTGGTTGCTGAAAGCTCCATCCAGGAAGGCAGCGCTGGACGCTGTTCAGGCTTGTAAAAATTTGTTTAAGAATCTGGTACTCACTCTAAACAACAAAGTCATCCCTGGTCCCGTCCAGAAAGGCTAGTTTCCTGGGAGGCATCCTGGATTCAAAGCTCTCGAGCCTTCCCTGCTCCGGAAAGGAGGGAGAAATTACAGACCTTGGCTCTGGACTTACAAGAAAGGTGTCTTTCAGTACGCCGCTACAAATCTCTGCTGGGGGTGATTTCATCATGTATTCCCCTAATTCCTCATTGCAGACTAAGAATGCGTCCTCTGCAGGAGCAACTAGACAACCAGTGGAAGCAGTTCCACGGTTTGTTCGAGGACAAGGTGACCATCACTCCGATGAGGGAAGCGGCCTTCTGGTGGACAGATCAAAACAACTTGTCCCAAGGTCTATCCTTCGTAAGTTACCCGTCTCCACAAGTAGTAACAACGGACGCGTCATTGGAGGGTTGGGGAGCAGTGATGCAAGACCTGCATGTCAGCGGTCATTGGTCGCCCCAGGAGCAACGACTCCACATCAACCTTTTGGAACTAAGGGTAATAAGACTGGCTTTGCAAGCCTTTCATCCTCACCTGGGAAGTTCGAAGTGCTTATCAGGACGGACAACATCACAGCCATGCACTATGTGAACAAGGAAGGAGGAACCAGATCTCGTCCATTGTCGCAAGAAGCTCAACAGATCTGGGAATGGGCGATCCTTCAGGGAATATCTCTAAAGGCAGAACACTTCCCAGGGGTTCTAAACGAGAACGCCGACAGACTGAGCAGGTCATCCTCAGTCAGCCATGAATGGGAATTGAACCAGCGAGTTCTGGAGGAGGTCTTCAGCCAGTGGGGCAGACCGGAGGTGAATCTCTTTGCCACACCGACCAACAAGAAATGCCGGTCTTATGCAAGCAGAGTTCACCATCTAGGTTCTCTGGGAAAGCGCTTTCGATAGCCTGGTCAAGGACATTTGTCTACGCCTTTCCCCCCATACCTTTGATCCCGCGGCTCATCAGGAAGATCAAGGTGGTGCTGTGCAGGATGATCCTGATAGCCCCTGCTTGGCCCTGACAGTTCTGGTACACAGAACTCCATCTGTTGTCGCTAGCTCCTCCTCTTCCTTTGAGGGTTCTACCAGATCTCCTCACCCAGATCCACCATCATTACACCTGACAGCATGGCTCCTGAGCAACGAGAGTTTATGAATCTCCCCATATCAAGAGAAATTAAGGAGGTCCTTTCCCAGGCAAGGGCTCCTACAACAAACCGGACTTACCGTCTTAAGTGGAAAAGATTGTGTTGCTGGTGTAGAAGAGAAAAGATTGATCCTTTTGCTTCCAAGCCTCATCAGCTCCTACCTTATCTGCTGTCCTTGGCTAAGTCGGGACTGGCCCATTCATCGATTAAGGTCCATTTGGCGGCGATTTCGAGGTTCAGAAGGTCTGGGTCTGGGCCTTTCTTGTGGTCTTCCAGGATTGTCAAGCAGTTTCTTAAGGGCTTGTTCAGAGTCTATCCACCAGTGAGACCGCCGCCTCCTACTTGGCATTTAAATCTAGTCCTTTCTCAGCTCATGAAAAGCCCATTTGAACCAATCCATTGTTCTGACATGAAGTACCTTTCATGGAAATTGGCTCTCCTCCTCGCTCTCACGTCGGCTAGGCATGTTGGAGAATTGCAGGCCTTGACTATCCAAGAATCTTTCCTCCAATTCAAAAGAAACACTGTAATCATGAGAACTAACCCTAGGTTTATGATTAAGGTTCCCTCGGACTTCCACTTGAATGAGCCGGTCATTCTGAAGGTGTTCTTTCCTCAACCGGCTACACCAGCAGAAAGAACATTGCATTTGTTAGAATTTCAAGCATCGTTGTACATCTATTTGGAACGTACTAAGGGATTTCGGAAATCCTCAGTTATTTGTTGCCTTTGGGGGTCCAAGCAAGGGCCTTCCGCTATCCAAACAGGGTACTTCAAGGTGGATCACAAGTGCCATTCTGCATTGCCACACTGCAGCAGGAAAACCTCTGACTGGTAAGATTCGAGCACATTCCACAAGATCTGTGGCATCTTCAACTGCCCTCTTTGCGGGGGTGCAGTAAAGACATTTGCAGAGCTGCTACCTGGAGCTGCGTTCACACCTTTACCAAGCATAACTGCTTGGAGTCCTTGCAACAAGATGATGCGGCAGTAGGACAGGCTGTCCTGAGGAACCTCTTCCAATAATTGGTGAGCTTTCCTTTCTATCCCACCTTCCGTATTACACATTTTGTATCTTTGTCATTTTGGCTATTGCAATAAGTTTGACACAAAATGTGGTTTTGTTGCGAACTGCTACTCGGATACAAAAGCATGGGAATCTATGAAAGTTCCAATACTGGGGTAAGAAAACAAGTTTCTTACCAGTAACTTTGGTTCTTCAGTATTGGTATCTTTCATGGATTCCCATGCGCCCACCCACCTCCCCGAGGAAATCTCAGCCTACAACAGATATGGTGTCTAAGAAAACGACGGCTACGAAAATCTGAGGCTCTGAGGTTCCTTCAGGAGGGTTCTAAGGGGTGAGGCGCTTCTGATTGGCTGATGCCTAAGTTTGGTCTCTTTTACAAAAAGAGGGTGATATGCTACAAAGGGGAATGAGGCCTAGGCCTTTTCCTTTCTCTTTTGTACCTACAGCTATGGTATTTTTGTTACTGAGACTCCCATTCCGACGACGGGGAATGATACAAAAGCATGGGAATCTATGAAAGTTACCAATACTGGGGAACCAAAGTTACAGGTAAGTAACTTGTTTTCTTGCCTTGCATGAGTTCCCCACCAAGTGAGTTTCTTGAAGCATGACAATCAGGTGCTAGTCGTCTGATGTGCTGGAGCACCTCACTACGTTTTATCTTGTCCCCATGCTCGCTAACATTCCAACTAAATATTTTAGCACTTTTGTCCCACTGCGCACAAATTTAAGCCTAGATAAATTTCTGTCTCATTGTAACCAAATCAGCCTGTACGGTCTGAGGAAAACTCAATCTGAATAAAACAATAACCCACAACCCTATGCAGACCACCAACCCAACTACCCCCACCCTGCGTCCCTGCACTCTGAGCGTAGAACTGCCCATTTAAACTTGCAGTGTGCCTGTCGCCCAAACTGGTGAAAATAAGAAAACGTTGGGTTATGACACCCGCCCCCTTGCCCTCCCTCATTCTAAGTACAGTTACACAGAACCCAGCCTACTATCATGTTGATCGTCCAGTCGGATAGGGCCCATGATAGGAGAGCCCCACAGGTGTATACAACACCGGCAGGGGAGTTAGCCTTGGCAAAGGTGTAGTCGCCGATCATCGAGGCCAATGTCAGTCACAATGCCAAATCTCCGAGCGGTCTCCACGGTTAAGTTGCCTGGGATCACAGTCTACCTGGCTGTCTAGCCACTCAGAAGCTGCATCTGGTTGTTCGAAGAACCAAGTCCATCCTCCTGCCTCCACTCTCCGTTTCTCTGGGAAGAGCTTTGCGTATTTGAAACCACGGTCTCTAAGTTGCTTCTTCGCTGTTAGGAATGATCTTCTCTGCACCATCAGAGTGAAGTCTCGATAAAAGGTTATTTTGGGATTTTCGTAACGGAGGGGGGCGGACATTCTGGCATTTTGAAGGTTGAGGTCTCTGTCTCTAAAGTTTAATACCCTCGCTAGTAGAGGACGCAAAGGAGCCCCCGGTCTCGGTCGACCTCCCGAGACTCTGTGCGCCCTTTCTAATACAAAGAATTTGCTGAGTCCTTCAGGCTGCAGATGTTTCAGAATTTGGTCTTCCACGAAGAGGTTCAGAGATTGTCCCTCTGCCTTTTCCGGGACCCCCAGTATACGTACATTATTTCTCCTGAGGCGCCCTTCATAGTCATCCAGTTTAAGCTCTGTAAATTTGCGAAATGCTTGCATGTCGTGTACATTTTCTTGGAGCTGTGACACGTCTTCCACGAGACTTGCTGTGGTGATTTCAATTTCCTTGATATTTTCCGTGGCCTTGGTGAGGTTGGCCCAAATTACTTTGACTTCAATTGAGAGGGTGTCCATTTTGTGTTCTAAGGAGGTTCTGATTCCTGCAATGGCCTCCATGACATCTTTTTATGTAAATTCCTGACTCTCCCCTCCGGGTTCACCCATCGTCCGGCTCCCTCATTGCGAGTCTTGGGGGACTGTGTAGCGGTCAAGTTTGTTCGATTGAACCGTTTTATGGCCTCTCGGTCTGGATATCTTCAATTTCTCGGAGGTTGCCATTCGGTGGGCTACTGGCCGTGACCAGCCTGACCCCCTCTCCTTCGAAGTGCTTCGCAGGCCGACTGGTGCAGCGTGGAATGCCAACAGATTCGGGTCTCCCCGCCTGACGGTCCAGTTATGTACGTTGGTGAGATCTCACAACGCCCGCTGAAGCAGTCTCTTATGGCAGATTAGGGAGTCCACTGGTTCGGAGACTCTGACCCACAAGGGGGGTTAGTCATGTGTGGGAGGTTCAGTGGGAGTAACTCTGGTCCAATATCCCCAGGGTCTTGTGTCCTGGGGGAGATATGTGCGTCTTCTATCTGTGCCGCCTCACCGGGGAGGGCCCCAGTTACTTACCTGTCCCACTCCTGTGTGTGTGTGGGGTGGTGGGAGGTCAGCGAAACACTGACAATGGGCGCCAGTCCCTAGCGTCCGCCCGGTGGTCCTACTTGCTGCCCTCTCCTTGTTTGAGAAGGCAAATCTTCGTCACGTCGGTCCCCGAGGATTTCAATTTTGGTCCAATCCACAGTTCGGCCCCAGCGGGGGGCTCCCTCGTCGATCGACCCAGGAGGCGGAGATGATCCGCCGGAAACTATCAGCTTGGTAGATGTCTTTGCCTGGAAGGCCTAGCGGGCCTCGGATTTGCGTCGGAAAACCGTCCGTCCTCCCTCGCTCTGGTCCCAGCCTCGACCTGTACTCCAGGCCCCATCCAGGCCCCGCTCGGATGGGTGAGAGGGCCTCAATGTAGCGGGAGTCGTAGCTTCGGCTAAGGACCTTTGAGCGACACGGGAGTACCTAGAAGAGAATCCGCGCCCCTTCCGGTTCATGGATTCCGGCTTGGCTCTAGGATATGTGTGGCGGATAGTTGCGGGGCAGACAACACGGACAGAGCTCGCGGTTTAAGCGACCATCGTGCTCCGCCGCTTGGCCACACCCCTCCATTGTCTTTTCTAATGTTTGTACACACTTTCATTCTTTTGAAAAGTTCAGACAGAGGTAGACAATTTGTAGTTGTTTCCAAAATGTTAAAAAGCTCTGCAGGGAAAAAAATCTGTATTTTCTGCAAAAAACTCTGTGCTGCAGAATGACTGTCACTGCCCTTCAACTACTTGTCACGTCCTGGCTCCCTTTTATTATCGCACAGATTTTTAAATCATTGTAAAATGCTTCCTTTTTAATATATGTGAGAGCTCACCACCTTCTCACACTACAGTCCTTCTACTTGGCCTATAAATCATATGTACTTGTTTTGTTGTAAAATGCTCTGTTGCAGATCAGGGATGTGTTTGCAGTGTAGAGAATGAATTAATAAATTGTTAGGGTTTGAGCTGATGAATAACCTTTCTGCTATAGGTGTAACAATCCTCAACAGTGACTTTGCTTTTTTATTTTTACTAGGAGCTAAATTCATGGACTTTGCCAATTAAAGTAGTGATCTTCTGTAACCTTTGTACTAGACCTCCCGATGTCCATCCATGTCACTAATTTCGTGCATTATCAAGCGTTATTCAAGCCAGACACCATAACTGTTGACTGTGCCCTAATCGTGATATTCAATTTACATTCTGTATCATTTAATTGCATTTTTTTGTCTTTTACAGGCATTGCTATTAAGGAGTCTGCGAAGGTTGGTGACCAGGCACAAAGAAGACTGATGAAAGGTGTGGACGACTTAGACTTCTTCATTGGCGATGAAGCAATAGACAAACCAACATATGCAACAAAGGTAATTAAGCTGAAATGGTTAACATTTTATTCTAAATTTGAGCATACCGTTTTAGACTTTACTCTTCTCATAGTATTGTTTATTTTTAAACCATTTGCCTTGGGTTTTAAAAAAATATGACAAACCAATAGCTGATGAGATAAAGAATTGCAGTACATGAATGGAGAATATCGGTTACCAGTAGGCCCATAACGTAATAGTTGTCACTTATGAGGACCAAAAATCATGCATTGTATATAGGACTAAAAGGAGGGATTACATTGACATATCAGCTATGCTTTCAAAGACCATAAAATATGCAGTGTGTCAATTTAGGCATGCCACTTAACCAATAAAATAT